>NW_021703784.1:97261519-97408453 GCF_005190385.1 Monodon monoceros | reverse complement strand
CCTGCCTCCCTCTCCAGCTCCCCCTGAGCTCAGCTGCTCATCGTGAGGCCTGGGAGGGCGTCTTGTTCTTTCAGCAGGAAGGGCAGCTTCAGGGGAGTCAGGAGACCAGGTTTCTAATGGACCCCTGAGTCAGCCCTTCTGTTTCCTTCCCAGCAAGGTGACGAGGGCAGGCTGCCTGTGGATGATGCCCAGAGATGCTGAGAATCTCCAGCGTTGAATACTCAGCGGGGCTGCACCTTGTATTAACCTTTGATGTGCATCCTCTCAGCAGCCCTTCAACCCCCAAGTTTAAACAAGTGGAGGAGACTGCAGGTGGGTAGTTCAGCAGGTCACTCAACCTGGGGAGGGGGGGACAACCCTTGCACCTGCTGTGATCTGGCTGCAGGGGATCCTCTGAGATGCCACTGTGGTACCAGAAATCGTCAGGCTTCAGGAGGCCACAGTCCTGAGAAAAGCTTGGGTCATCTGTGCTGCGAATCCCCCTGGACTCCGGTCAGAGGGTTACTGCCCTTTGCCCCCTCCTGAACTCTGACCTTGCCTTGCAAGCGTATCAGGGACTGAGAACGCGGGACACCAGGGAGAGCTAGGAGACCCCTGGGCTTTGTAGGAAGAAGCTGAAAATCTCAGGGCTGGGGGAGGGGGCACAATCAAGTCGGTGCTTTGCGTTGGTCCCAGAGTGGTGGTCGGGGGTACCAGGGGCCGAAGAGAGGAAGCAGCACTTTCTAAGCAGCTCGGCGGAGAGCTGCTCTGGCTGGTCACTCAGGGCGTGCCACCCCTGCTGCTCTCGCCTCTCTCTCCCCAGGCCCTCCCCACCCCTTCCTCCCTGTCCTGCACCCGCCACATGAAATCACTGGGCGTCCTCTGCCAGATCACAGTGGGCTACTTCTTTTTTATTTTTTTTTGCGGTACGCGGGCCTCTCACCGCCGTGGCCTCTCCCGTCGCGGAGCACAGGCTCCGGACGCGCAGGCTCAGCGGCCATGGCTCACGGGCCCAGCCGCTCCGCGGCACGTGGGATCCTACCAGGCCGGGGCACGAACCCGCGTCCCCTGCATCGGCAGGCGGACTCTCGACCACTGCGCCACCAGAGAAGCCCCCGCGGTGGGCTTCTTGCTGCCGTGGGGGCTGCACGGGGACAGACCCTAAGTGTCAAGTTCAGAGCCTCACAGAGATTCCTAGCACGGTGAGAAGGACACTTAGCTGCGGCGAGGCTGTTTGAAATGCCCTTTCAGTGCCACTCGGTACTCCCAGACCCTAGCGGCGTGACAGGTTTGAAGCTAGAGCCGGTCCTTGGTAGTGCGAGTGAGCTTTCCTTTTGGGGTCCCCAGTTTCCTTAACGTGCGGAGAACGTGCTAGAATCAGGTTGCCCGTGAGGGTCAGGTAGGCAACGATTTAGGGGAGTGGGCCAGGGCAGATGAGTGCTGCCCTCTCTGGCTGATGTAGAGGGTGTATCCTCTGCTCTGCTCTGGGCTGGGGGTGGAGGGCTTGGGGGCCGCAGGCTGGAACGTGGTCCCCGGGGTGGGCCCAGGTCACAGTAGGGCATCCTCTGTGGCTGAGGGAGACCGTGCAGTTGCTCATCAGAGGAGCGGCGCCGACCAGCGGCCTGTGGGCTGTGTCAGCCCACCGAGGCTGGAACTTGACAAAGGTGCTTCCGAGGCTGAGGTAGTTCCTATTCAGTTGCTTAACCAAACATCTCTTTGGAAATGCATCACCCAAGCTCACCACCACTTGCAAAACAGTTTTGTAGAGAGACTTTCTACTCAACGCAGCTCTTTTTTTGGGGTGGTGTGTTTTTAAGTAGGTCATGGTGGCTGTGAGGCCACTGAATGGTGGCCAGACTAGAGATTAAAGAGCTTTTATCCGGAAAGGGGCTGGTGAGAGACATTTGGTGCCTCGGGCCCTTTGCCCCTCCCTGAGAGCCGCCTCCCAGTTCCCTTTTGAGGAGCCCCTTCAGTATAGGAATCTCTGCCACGTGACTCCTGGTACCCAGGAGACTAGGTGTCCCTGTTTCCGGATTCCCTGCGTGGTCAGGGGCAGAGCCACACCCTGGGCTCTCTCGGGACAGAGTCCCGAGCAGGGGGTGGGTGAGAGGTCGGTTGGAGGGTGTCAGTGGGGGCAGAGGGCTGGCCAGGCTCTTCTGGCATGCTTGTGCCACTCCAGCTCCCCGATTCTGTGAGCACCCCGCCTTCATCCCCACCATATCCTTCTAGGAACTTCCTTTTGCTCTTCCAGAGTTGCTTCTGTGGCTTGGACCATTGATATCTCCTGGTGGATATGGGGCCAAATCGAGTGGAGAAAGGCCCCAGCCCCGAGATGTCTTCTCAGGGCCCAGCGAGGCCCGGCCAGTCCTCTCCCTTCACTAGACCCTTAAGTTCCGAGTCAGATGTCCTCCTCTGGCTCGTCGTTAAGGAAACGCAGGCACTGCAGGATTAGGTATGTGTCTAGGCTTGCTGGGGAGTCGAGGGGACTATTCCAGTTAAGGGAATTACTTAACCCACAGGAATGTTCAGTCCTGGCCTCTTACTCTCAGGTCAGAAGGTTAACTGATTGGCTGAAACGACTTGAGCTTTGGACTTTTAACAGCTGTGTGAACCCAAATCCCAAATCGGCTAGGATTTACTAGGTACCCACTTTGTGCAGGGTCCTGAGGTGGCACTGGTGCCCTTTGGGCTTGACAGCCAGTGGTCCCTGCTCTCGGTCAAGTGAGGGGCTGCGAGGAGAGGGGGCACAGACCGAGGGCTGGTGATGAGGCTCTGGGTCAGGCAGCCACACGTGCTGGCTGGTGGCTGCTGTGCTGTACGGTCCTGTGTCAGTGTTGCACCCTCTGACCATGAGGCTGCAGAGCCCTCGCCCCCTGGTAGGTGCCCCTTCCCCCTGGCACCCCCAGAGGGATCCACAGGGGTGGACCCTGGATTGAGGAGGCCGGGCACTCTAGTTCTCAGGAAGCAGAAAAATCATTATTTACAAAGAACATATTAAAAATGCACGAGAGAAATCAGCCCTTGCCTCCCACCACCTGCAAGGTGTGAGCATCCTTGTGGATCCTCATGAGTCAGAGTTGGAGAAGAAAGCTGAGTCCCCCAGACGGGGGAGGGAGCTGCCCGGGTCTGGACCCCGTGTGTCTCTGCTTGGGAGGGATGCCTGCTTCCGGGCTCTGCCCTTTCGCAGCTTCCACACCTGGAGGGGGGCCAGCTGAGCTGCGTTGGGGTCTTCGCCTGGGCTGGTGAAGATGTGGAGAGATGTCTGAGCTGGCCTGCCTCTGCGGGGCAGTAGGACATGTTGGAAAGTCACGTCCATGGTCCTGCCAGGCAAGGACCTGGATGGACACTGTTTTCCAAGCAGTGACTGCAGAGTATTCTCAGGACAGAAGGTCTGGCTCTTGATGTTTGTTCCTGGGTCCCGGTTCTGTGTGGTGAGAAGGAAGTGTGTCGGCGGAGGAAGCCTCATACTCTGGAGATGGTTCAGGGAGGTGGGGGACAGGCCCAAAGCCCCCAGCCCAATGTCAGGGATAGCAGCTTCTCCTTCCTGCTGGTGTAAGTCCATCAGGGTACTCTCAGGGGTGCTTTTTTTAAAAAAATCGAGGTATAGTTGATTTACAATATTATGTTAGTTTCAGGTGTACAACATAGTGATTCAAAATGTTTATAGATTATCCTCCATTTATAGTTATTATAAAATACTGGCTATATTCCCTGTGCTGTACAATACATTCTCCTAGCTTATTTCTTTTATACATAGTAGTTTGTACCTCTTAAACTTCCCCTACCCTTAGGGGCTCTTTTATATAGTCTTCTGAGATGGAGGTTTTTTTTTTTTTTTTTGCGGTACACGGGCCTCTCACCGCTGTGGCCTCTCCCGCCACGGAGCACGGGCTCCGGACGCGCAGGCTCAGCGGCCATGGCTCACGGACTCAGCCGCTCCGCGGCATGTGGGATCCTCCCGGACCGGGGCACGAACCCACGTCCCCTGCATCGGCAGGCGGACTCTCAACCACTGCGCCACCAGGGAAGCCCTGAGATGGAGTTTAAGGTCCGTGACCCCTCTGCTCAAATGGCCAGAGCGGCTCCCGTCACCTAAATTGCTGACGCTTACTCTTTTCCTTTATAAGAGCCTAGGTGCTCGTCCCTCAGCCCCCCACCCAGGTCATGGACGGGCAGGGTGAGCAGAGGTGAGGAACCAGGTGGCTGGTGCTTATTTATCCCCAGGGCTCTGCCGGGGGCCGGGCTCACCTTTTACAGCCTCTGAGCCCCGTGCAGATCATAGTCACTGTCAGAGGAGTTATCGGGCTGGGTGGAGACACGATGCAGGGCCCCTTCCAGAGCTGTGGAAAGAAAGGAGGCCATTTGAGCAGGGTTATCCCTCCAGGCTACACAGAGAGAGCCCTTCAGAGCCAAGAGCCCTGCTGGGGCTGGAAGATCACAGAGACTTTCTGAGCTGGTGGCTCAACAGCCCTGAAACTTGTGATCAAATCAGCTAGTGTCCTCTAATGATGCTGAACGCCAGGCTCCCTGCGGCTTAATTGTTAGTGCCAGTCAGGGAGCATTCGATACAGGGCTCTGCGGGCCACGGATGGATGCTCTGTTCTGCCTCCAAGGGATCCGAGGGGCCTCATTTATTGAGAAACAGGTCCTTCAGGTCACAGCGGTGCTGGGGTTAATGACATCCCGGCACATTCTCTCTAGCTGAGTGGCCCGTTAAGGCTGTATCCCTTCCATACCCTGCCGTGACCGGCTGTCAAAGGGGGGCCGTTTGATCCTTCTGCCCCCTGCTCGGCCTCCCTTCTTTCTCCAGGCGATCATGTGACCCTCTGCTTGGCCCTGCCGTCATTCCTAGGAGCGCAAGCTGGTGCTTACCTGGAAAAGCTGAGATTTGGGAGTTCCTGGGAGGCTGACTGTATTCGTTCTCCAGGTGGGAGGCCGTGGGGTTCTCAGCCTGGGACCGGACAGTCACCGTGTGGTTGCGATGGAAAGACACTGAGCGGATGTGGGAGATAGTAACATTAGACATGATGCTCTGTCCTCCTCCCCAACAGGGGCCCAACTCGAATTTCCTGTTCCCACTGTGTAACGTGGGGGTGGTGGTGCAAGGGCCCCCTGAGCTCCTTCAGTGCAACCCTTTTTCCCTTTCTTCCCCGGGAGGCTCATTCTAGCAGCGCTCAGGCTTTTAGAGCAGCTTTGGGTCGGCTGGCAAGCTGACGGGCGGGCAGTCAGTCAGTTATTAAACATTTATCAAGCCTGGAATGGGAACACGAGTGATAGGGCAGATATGGTCCCTGCCCTCCTGGAACGGAGGGGCTTTATATTGTAAGAAAGACTTGACAACACAGCGCCTTCTTGAAGGAACTGGCCCTTGACACACAAAGTGGGGGAGAAGGTGGAGTAGAGGCAGGATGAGGGCTGTGTTTCTACCCACAAAGGGGGCTCTGGCTGTGGCCAGAAGGAGAGAGGATGGAGACCAGGGGTGGGGACAGGGCCGGCTGCATCCAAATGTCTTAAAACTGGCCTTGTAAAGTTGTTCCACGATAAAGACGTTCCATGATAAATCTAGCTTGGACAACCCTTCTTAACATATGTCCGCTTTGGAGATGAACCACGCAAAAATGCCCATGAAGGTTCTGACAAGTCCTGAAGTAAAGAACCGTGTCTAGCTTTGCTTAACTCACTGATTTCCGAGTCTCTTTGATCACGGGGCCCTCTTCTCTGAGTACCACCCATTAACACCTGTGGCTACAGTCACACCTTAGATGAGCACAGTGGAGCTCAGAGGCCTCAAGGAGCCACTGGCTCTGTCCATGGTCGGCAGTGACCCGTGACCCTGCTTCACGGCCTCCTTCCTGAGTCTCGTGGCTACTGACCTGGGCCGAGGGAGGATCCTGCCTCCGGGGCTACTTACTGTTCTGGTTCAGTCCCGTCGGGCCAATCCACTGGCGCTGCTTCTTCTGGCGGACTGGGTGACAGACAGGAAAGGCACATGGTGGGGGGGAGGGGGGTTGAGACAGGCGTGGGCAAGGGGGGCGGGAGCCAGGGAAGGAGGGAGGAGGCGGCAGGTGCATGCTGAGGGGCCGGTTCTCCAGGAGAAACCACCGCGGGGTGCTTAGAACCAGAATTAAGACCTGGGAGGGCATCAGGGACCCAGCCATCACTGCCCACCTCTGGCAGTGGGCAGCCTCTCTGATCTCACACCCTTGTCTCCGAATGATTTCCTCCCGAGTTCTGCAAGGCCAGGATGATACCCCTACCTTCACAAGGTCTGGGGTCGCCCATTTGTTGTATGAGGAAACCAGAGCTCAGGGAGGAAGTGGTTCGATTAGCTGCTAAGTGGTGGAGCCGGCCTGGGGCACGTGTCTTCTGGGGTCAGACCGTCTGGACCCACCACAGTCTAAAGAATGCCCATACCCTCCCTTTGGGCTGGAGTGGGTCCCAGCTGGGCCACTGGATGTGGGCGAATCAGTGATTTTCCTGACTTTCTGTTTGTTACTTGGTGCGGAGAAAGGCCGATGGGCAGGAGAGGGGCAGGGCTGGGTGGTGAAGCAGAGGTGCTCCCGGCCGGCTTTCTGGAGGCGGGAACCCTCCTCTGTGGGGCTCGTGGGCAACCCGTCCAGTCTCCCCACGCAGGGGCTTGAAAGGGAGGAGGTTCGGGGCACCTACACCTACATTTCTTCACCAGCTTCTTGTAGGCGAGAGGGCCACACACCACCAGCAGCATTACCGCAAGCACGAGGGCCAGGATGACGCTTGCCACTGTGCCTGCACCCAGGCCCGCTGGGCGTGTGTTCTGGCCTGCAGGAGGCAGAGTTAGGTCAGCCCCAGCCTGGGAGGCATCAAAACTGTCCGTTCAGAGGGAAGCTCCTGGCTGGCTGGCTGGCTTCCCCCAGTAACTCACCAGCATGTGCAGAAGGCAGTTTTCTATCTGCTGTCTCTCCACCCGTCTCTGAAATTCTCTGCTACCCGTTCATTTATCCACCATTTACTATGTAACAGTTGATCATCCGGCTATCATTTGCCCCTCCTGTGATCAACTCTTTAAGTTTCCACCATTTTCCAGTTACTATGAGTGATCACCTTGCCATCATATACAAATAGCCATCCATCCATTCATCGCTCTCTTTTCTGTGTGAGTCAATTACCATTAGTGTAGCAAATATGTACCCCCCACCCCTTGCTTTTCTGCTTTCCATCTGGAAGAGCAGAAGACGGAAGGAGAGTTCTATCATTCATTAGCTGCCTGACAATGGCGGCCCGTCTCCTATTGACGGTTCGTGCTCACTGCTGTCTGAGCACTCTTGTCCCCTCTCCCCTCATTTGTTATCCCTCCATTCTTCCCCAGGGCTCTCTATTTAGTTCCTGGGGCCTGTTCTTCAGAAATGTGCTCATCGACTGAGTCTTAGAAGGAATCCAGAACTACCCTCCACCCACCGTGGGCTGGGCCCAACTCACAGGTGACAAACACTCTCTTGCAGTGGGATTTTTTCTGCAGAAGCTGGTGGCACTGGGACAGCTTCCCCGGGGGACAGAAGAACCCCCCGGAGGTCTTCTCGCCGGTGTCCAGCAGCTGGTAGGAGCTGACGTTGCCACACTGCTGCTCCCGGCACACATCCTCCCACCTCGCCATGCCCTTGGCTGAGGAGCTGTCGCACAGGGCGTCCCACTGCTTGCCCTGGCGCACCTCCACGGAGCCTTCACACGTGCCGCTGCCCCCCACCAGGCGGCTCTGCACCTTGGGCTGGAAATCTGGGGGGAGAGCAATGGGAGGTGAGGTGGCGGGCTCAGCGGGAGCTCCCTGGGCCCCGAGCTTGCATGCCTGGTCACTGGGACCCCGTGACACTAGCAAAGTGGGGGCCCTGGCAGGGCCCGGCGCTCGGGGGTCTGGGTACCACATGGGACTGCCTTCCTTTCTGCCTTTCCCTTCTTCTGGCATCCTGTCTGGCATTTTCCCCGTCAAGCCCTGTCCCTGGCGCCTCTGGGCCACTGCAACAGCTTGGGCACGTTCGGTGAAGAGGCTGGCAGTGCCCGTCAGCAGCCACCAGCAGGGAGTCGTCCCCCACCCAGGTGGCAGTAAGAGAAGTGGGGAAATAGGCCCCACCTGGGTCCACTTCCCTCTTTGAAACGTCCTCTCATTCTCTTGCTGCTCCTTGAGAGCTGGGAGGGCTTTTCAGAGAGGGGAAACTGAGGCCCGGGGATGGGAAATACCCCCTGCTCTGAGTCCTGGAGATTCGCAGGTGGGACTGAATCCAGGAATCCTGCTGCCCAGGCCTCAAGCCTGGAGGGACCAGCTTTCATAACAGGGCCTGGTCCGACAGAAACGGATTCATTTCTGCTTGTCAGGGTTGGGCCTGGAGGCCCACGTGTGCTCGAGTTAGAGTGAGTTGTGATCTCGGCAGCTTTGGCCGGTTTCTATAGCAACATCCATCTTCAAAGCTCCAGTAAATCTTCTACTTAGAAAAAAAAATCCAAAGGCAGGCTTTCTGGGTATGGTTTTGCAAGTTGTAGCCTACAGGAGGGCTCCTAGCAGAGGGGTGGGTGGGCCTGAGAGCCAGCCAGGTTTTTCTATCCGGCCAAGAGATCCTTGGGGGCTGCTTCTGCCTGGAGGGGGCAGCATCTTACTAATTCACACCATGTGTCCAGTGGTTTGGGGGCATCCCTGCCTGCAGGATAGCCCAGTGGTCCAGAGCAAATGCTTCCCAGATGTGTGCACATGAGTCCCGGAGACTTTGCTGAAAGGCAAATCCTGATTAGTAGGTGGAGGGTGGGGCCTGGGAATCTGTATTTCGAACCAGCCAGGTGAAGCCAATGCTGCTGGTCCGGGACCACACCTGGAGTAGCCAAGGCTTACACAGCAGGCTCTGGAGTGAGGCTGCTTGAGGGGAGACCCCAGCTAGTGCTGCAGGATACTGAGTAAGAAATTTAACCCCTCTGAGCCTCAGCTTCCTCATCTGTAAGGTGGGGATAATAACAGCGCCCACCTTCTAAGCTGCTTGTGAAAACGAAGGAATGCCCTGACTAGTCCCCAACGTGATGTAAGCACTCAGGAAGTATGACTTCTTAGAGTCTGGACTTCACTAGACCATCTGGTGATAGGAGCCCACTACGTCCCAAGGCATGCTGTGATTATCCTTATTTTGACCTGTGGTCCCTTTCCCCACAGTTTCCCCGTTGATCCTCGTTTTGGGATCCCGCCAGACCAGCCTCTGGGCTCCTGGCCTCGACCACACCGGCATCGCCAGTCTCTTCTGGTTGGTGGCCTATGACTCGGGAGCCTCCGCAGGAAGTCCCCTGGGGCCCTGCTCTGGCTTTTCTCTACCTACTGTGCCTCAGGGACCTCCTAGGTCTCACCATCGCTCCAACATCATCTGTCCCCGGGATTTATAAACTCCCCTCCTGCAAGGCTGGTCCCCTCCAAGAGCTGCATCCTGCTTGGGCCCTTGACACAAGCCACAGTCCACCAAGCTCACCAGCGGACCGTGCCTCGTCCTGTAAGTCCTGCCACTTCCCCCTGTGGCAGCCGAGCCAGCGGTACGTTTGGGCTTGTTCTGCGTTACTTTGCAGAGATGCCCGGGGCGTTGGGTGTGAGTGTGGCCTCCCCGCCCCATGGCCGCCCCGCCTCTTAGAGGCCAACGATCAGCCCTCGTGTCCCTTGTGTTCTCCGTAGCGCTGGTGCCCTGGGCTGCACGGAGGGCTTTCAGGAACGTGTGGTGACTGACCACATGGGGGCGCCCGTGAGTCTCGGCCCGGTCCCACTCACCAGAACAGATGAGGCCAAGAGCTTGGCCTCCCGCCTGGGGCTGAACTTTTCTGAAGCACTGCTCTAGGGTGGCACATCTTCTGTTCTGGATCCTCCACCGGATTGGCAAGGGACCGCTCTCTCCTGGCTCTAGTTTCCTGGCTGCCTCGGTCTCTGGCAGAGGCCTCAGGAAAGAGCCACACTGGAGGGCTGCACAGATGAGGTTCCCCAGGTCCTGGATCCCGTCCTGGGACTCGATGCCGACGGTGCCACCCAGGCTGCCGCTGTAGAACTCCACCAGGCCTGCACACCGCAGGCCCCCGGGTCGCGCCACCAGCTGCAGCCTGGGAGGAGCTGGGAGGTGGGGAGGGACCTGAGTGCTGACGACCAGCAGCAGGGCCTCTCTTGCTCTGTGGTTCTAACACACAGATGGGTGAATGACTGGCCGACGGCCCCGGGAGGTGGTGAGGTCCCAAATATTGCATGGAACATGCGCTACAACTTTTCATGCTTATCTGAAATTTAAATGTAACTGAATATCCTGTGTTCTTGTTTGCTAAATCCGACACCCTACCCCCAGGGCCCTCAGAATCCTTTTACCTGTGGGCTCCGGAGTGGTTATGGGCGGGGGGCTCGTGGGAAGAGGTGTTGTCCTCAGTGGCTCTGAAAACAGATGCTCTGGTTAGGGAGGGGGCCGGGACTCTGGGAGGGAGGAGGGAAGAGTAGGGGGTGTGGGGAGAGTTGGGGTCAACAACCGGCCATGTTGAGAAAGACCTGGAACTCATGATGTAAGTACCATGGCCCCATTAAGTCCACTTGACCCACACGTTGTGTCTAAGCCTCCTGCGAGGCAGGCAGGACCGGCCCATTTTACAGTTGGGAAAACAGAGGTTAAGAGGAGACAATGAAGTTAACTGTTGGCAGAACCAGCTCTCGACCTTTTCCATCCCCAGACAGGTGCCAGCACGCCCTCAGTACTCCTCCTCCAGTTCCCCACCAGTGTATGTTTCTGAGAGGGTAGTTGTAAATCGGGGACCCCTTCCACCTGCCTGCTCAGGCCCCAGATCACAGGCGTGGGCAGCCTCCTCGGGGCTGGTGCCCAGGCCCAGGGAACCCACGGGGCCAGCTAGTTACCCACCTAAGCAGATCAGGGCCAGAGGGTCCCCCTGATTTGCCTTGCTGTCGCTGCAGTTGGAGAAGGACCCCAGTTGTCCGCGGCAGGTGATCTGGCTCTGGGGTCGCTTCCCTTTGAAGTGACGGAAGTGGGAGAGGAGCAAGGGCTCCCTGCATCGCAGCTCCTGGCAGAGCTTCCAGGCCTGACCGGGGTCCTCCCGGTGGAACGGGCTCAGGCCCCAGCTCTGGCTGTGCACCGTGTACCACTTGTCCTTGTAGTTGACCTCCAGATGGCCCTGGCACCGCGAGCCGGAGCCGCTTAGTCTCACTGTGAACCCTAGGGGTCAAAGAGGTGGAGAGGGCAGTCGGGCTGGAAAGGGCCCTCCATGGGGGCCCCTCCCTGCACCTTCCCCATCTGGACCCCACCCCTAGCAAGGCTCCCGTTGCCCACGGGCTGACTGGTTTGCTCCTCCCGTGAGTGTCGTCCTCTGGGACCTTGCAGGGACTTGCCAGAAACTCAGGCTGATGCCGCCCCTGATCTGGGCAGCCCCTTGAAACCAGGCCAGGAGGACGCGGCTTGAGACCTCAGAGCCCAGGGAACTCGGGGCAGTGAGCGAGGGGCTCTCAGCACCCACCGTCCTGCAGAATCGCCCCTTCCTGGAAATTCTGTTTCAATAGACCCCAGATAGGGCCCGGAGCCTGATCTTTTTCTCTCTCTCTAACTTTTATTCTATTTTTTTTCTGTTCATTTTTTTAATTGAAGTCTAGTTGACTTACCACTGCTGTGCCAATCTCAGCTGTACAGCAAAGTGACTCAGTTATACACATACAGACATTCTTTATTTAATATTCTTTTCCATGATGGTTTATCCCAGGAGATTGGATACAGTTCCCTGTGCTATACAGTAGGACCTTGTTCTTTATTCATTCTAAATGTTAACAGTTTGCAGCTACCAACCCTAAACTCCCTGTCCATCCCTCTCCCTCCCCCTTTGCCCCTTGTCTCTAACTTTTAAAATCAGTTTTATCGAGGTACGCTTTACATACAGGGACATGCACTCATTTTAAGGGCACTTGTTCAATGGAATTTGACAAATGTATGCACACCTATAGCCCCCACCATGCTCTAGAAGAGAACACGCCCATCACCTGGAAGTTGCCTCATGCCTCTTCACAGTCGATTTCCCTGAATCCAGCCTCAGGCAGCCAGTGATCTGCTTTCTGTCACTAGAGATGTGCTCTGCCTGTTCTCAAACGTTATATAAGTGGGATGGTACAGCAGGAACCATCTTGCTAGAGTTTGGAGCTAGGATGCCATTGCAGGCTTCCAGGTCCCGGCCCAGGGCCTACCGAGCCCTCTGTGGCCCCTTTTGGTGGCCTGGTAGCTTCATGAGATCCTCTCGCCGCATGTGTCACCAGATACATTCAGCATGATGTTATCTCAGGAAATGTGAAAAAGAGAGTCTGTGGTGGAGTGAGTCTGGGAACTGCTGAATCTGCAAATGCTTAACTGAGTTCCTCATTGCAGGACTTCTCAGAGCCTTTACTAGGCCCGTGTCCCATGTCAGGAGTCTGCAGTGGGTGACGTAGTGTTGCCTACCCTTGGTCCAACGAGTTCCGTGGAACCCTGTTTGGGAAACACTAGCCTCTAGGATTAAAGTCCAACCTCTAAGGCAAGACATTTCACACAGTTTACAATCTGGTGCAGCCTCTCTCTGCAGCCCCAGCTGCGAATGTCTCTGGCCAGGGAGCATCTGGCAGGACTGGGCAGGAAAAGGACTTTGCAAGGTGCAGTTATGGCCAGTATCTTTTCTGTGCCTGGTGAGTGGGTCATAATAATAACTAGCATGACACCCAGCATTTGTGGGGTGCTTTACAGCCATCTAGGGCATCTATCTGCAAATGGGCCTCTTAAGTGTGCGTGCATGCGCGTGTGCGTGTGTAGGGGGTGTCGGCTGCACTCTCTCTCTCTCTCTCTCTCTCTCTCTCTCTCTCTCTCTCTCTCTCAAGGTGCAATTCGCTCCGATGGAGGGATGGCAGTTCCCCCTACAGCCTGGTGGAATCGTTCCACGCCCCCCTCTCCACGTGGCTCTTCCTTACCTTGGTCCTCTAAGTTGAGCCCTCTGAGGCCTCTGAGGCAGGAAGTGACTGCAGAAAGGAGAGAAGAGGGTCAGAAAGGGAAGTCTCTCTCCTGCTTCGCCTCACCTCTACTCACAGCCTGATCAATGGCATTTTTGCCTCCAGCCACTGTCGTGGGCTTCAGGGGCAGGGATTTTCATACTACAGATGGCAACCCTTAGGAGGGTCGTGAAACCAGGTTAGTGGGTTGCAACCATCAATTTTCCTTCTTGTTTTAAAACTTTACTTTTTAAATGAACATGCAGTAAATTCCCTTTTCTTTTAGTGCACAATTCTATGAATATGAACACATACACAAATCTGCATAATCACCGTCACCATCAAGGCACACAAGAGTTCCATCACCCGCCACAATTCCCTCATGCTGTCTCTCTGTAGTAATATGCAGCATTGCAACCATCAATTTTAAAAAAATCATGTAGTAACACAACCATCGATTTTTAAAAAACTGAAACGGACTAGAATAGAAATGTCAGAATGCATCGTGTTTTGTGAGGATACAGCTCACTTTGTGTGTGTTGGGTGGCAATATAAAAGCATCCAGAGTGTTGCTTTCAGTCAAAAAAAATTTGAACGTCATAGTTCTAGAGAGCTGAGAACTGAGCCAGAATGGGAACCCAGGACATTTGTTACTTTCTAGAATTCCCAAGGCAGGATAAGAATGATAGCAATTTCTCTTTAACAGCTCCCAGTTCTAGAGGAGGAAATCAGAGCTCAGAGAGGCAGAGGGGCTTGCCCAAGATCACATGGTCAGTTGGTGGAGGAGCCCAGTGGACTTGGGTCTGGGGGGAACTGGCCTCCCCTCTGTCCTGGCTCCTGCCTGGGCCCCTTCAATAGGAATGTGGGCCATTGGGCAGTCCCTCCTCCTCGAGCCTCGTCTGACTGTGGAGCAGGGGTGTCAAAGTGGCTCGTTGTCCGTGGCCATGTGTCCGGCTCGTGTGTGGCTGGGGCAGAGGCTTGATCTGGGTGGGGACGGGTCGGGTGGCACGCCTGTACGGCCTCAGAGCCCACCCTCCACCTTGGCTGCCCGGGCTTTATCAGTCGTGGAGCAAGTGTTTGGTTTCCGTCTGCCCCGGGCTTGCTTCTCAGTTGGGAGCTGGGCACAGCATCAGTCAGGGCGAGTACTTTATATAGTAAAGGGCTGTGTTTAAGTTTCTTTTGAGAAATTGTTGCTGGGTGTAAAAAGTCCCGTTTTTGCCCGAGTGTTCTGAAGCTGGTGGTAGAATTTTAAGGGGAGTCATGCCCCACCAGCCTGCCCTCTCCCTCCAACCAAGACTCCTTGTAATTAAGTTGCGGCCTAAGGTAAGTTTCTTCCATCTTGGCAAGAGCCCGCCATGGTTGCCCCGGGAGTCCTGGGCCTTGGAAGGGGAAGGTATTTCTCACACAGAGGGCATGTCGGGTCCAGAGCAGAGGCCAGAGCTCTGGCCTGGGTTGGGAGGGGGTTGGCCAGCTGTCAATCATCTGATCTACTGCAATGGGCAGGGCAGCCTCAGGAGGACATGGTGGAGATGCCCGGCTAGCTTGGTGAGAGAGGAGGCAGGGGGCCTTTGTCCAGCCCTCACCTCTCACCCCTGACCTTCCAGTCCTACCTCCCTCCATCCCAGTTCCCACCATGAATGGGGCTGTACACCTTTAGGGATTCATTTCTTTGGCTAAACCCTGAGGGCACTTATGGGGATAGGGGACCCAAAGATCCATTCTTTGGTGCTGAATGTTGCAGGATAGGTTTTCTGGTACTGATGCCTTTCTCTGGGTCTGAGTACCAGCTCTGCCACTTCCTTAGCCCCTGTGAGCCTCAGTTTCATGGTCTGAGGCTCAGTATGGGAGCAAGAAAGGGACCAGCTTCATAGCAACGTTGTGAGGATGAGATGAAATAATCTATGCAAAAGACAGCCCAGTGCCTTCCTGGCTGGCGTTCATTGCTCAGAGCTTGTGTTACTGGTTGTGGAGCTGGCTGGGCCCGGGGCAGGGGTGGGCGGGACTGCAGCCCTGCTGGGGAGTTTTCCCAGGGGCAGGGGTCCTTGTCTGGACACTTGGAGAGCCAGATCACAGGGCTCGCCACCTCCCTTTCCCACCTGGGACCTTCGCAGTCCCAAAGTCACCACAGTCAACGTCCGTTAACAGCAGCTACCAATTATTGAACACCTACTGTATACTCAGCCCTGGGCGAGGGGTCCTTACGGATATCGTTCATCTTCCACACGGCCCCACAATTTGAGTTGAGTATGTTCACAATATAGCTGTCGGGAGAGGCAAGTGCCCTGTCCCGGGTAACACTGCCAGCAACAGGCAGGGCCTGGATTTGAACCACGAGTATGCCTTCCAAACCCATCTCTCTGCTTTCTGCCATCCAGCTGGGCCTCCAAAGTGTCACGTTCAGGGAATGAACAAATGAGCAGAAATGAACATGACCTTGACCCTGACCCTGGTGCTGGAGTCCCCAGACCCTGAAGCCCCTGGGGACAGGGACTGGGCCTGACCATCCCTGCGGATCTCACACAGAACAGCCAGAGAACATTCTCAGGAAAGACTGAACAACCTGAGAACCAAGAAAAATTCTAAAAAAGAAAATGCTCTGTGGAGAAAAGGCATCTATGCATCCCAGGGCTTCGCCTCCCTCTGGGAGCCTGACTGGCCTCAGGTGAGCAGCATTTCTTGTCTTGTCCCTCCATCACCGTCACTGTCACCACCACCATCACCATCACCACCATCACCATCACAACCATCAACACAGTCACTGTCACCATCACCACTACCACCATCATCACCATCACCATCACTGTCACATCAGCATCACCATCAACACAGTCACCGTCACCATCATCAACACCATCACCAACACTGGTACTGTCACCATCACTGTCACCATCGCCATCACCATCATCAACACAGTCGCCGTCACCATCACCACCGTCATCACCACCACCACCACCACCACCACTACCATCCTCAACACTTTTTTTTTTTTTTTTGCGGTACGCGGGCCTCTCACTGCTGTGGCCTCTCCCCTTGCGGAGCACAGGCTCCGGACGCGCAGGCTCAGCGGCCATGGCTCACGGGCCCAGCCGCTCCGCGGCATGTGGGATCCTCCCGGACCGGGGCACGAACCCGTGTCCCTTGCATCGGCAGGCGGACTCTCAACCACTGCGCCACCAGGGAAGCCCTCAACACAACAAAGTACTAGTTGTACTTTCTCCTAGGCATTTTTATACATTAACTCTCTCAAACCTCACCCCAGCTCTGTGAAGTTGGCACTATTGTTTTGATCTCCATTTTATAGATGAGGGAACAGAGAGATTAACTAACTTGCTAAGCAACTGATGAAGAGTGGGCCCAGGACTCCAAGCCAGGCCGTCTGGCACAGTCTGTGCTTTTGACCGCTGGGCTAGCTGCCTCCCTTCCCTTCAGAGGGAAGGCTGCCACGGCCTGCTCTGTGTTTCACCAATTCCTGCATGTTCCCGGCGTGCAAACCTGATGAAAGAGAGTGAACTTGTGATTCCCTTCAGTCAGTGAAACATACTGTGGGAAGACTTTCCATGAACTTGCTGTGTGATCTTGGCAAGTCACTCAACCTCTCTGGGCTTGGTCTCCTCGTCTGTAAAGTCAGGAAGTTAGGGTCCACCCTCCCTCACCTTCCTTTCGGTTCAAACTTCCATGATCTATAATCTTCAGCTCCTGATGTAGCTCAGCGGCAGGCAGGCAGGCAGGCAGGCAGGCGTGGGCAGGTGAGATGTGTGACTGACTGGGAGCCTTCCTGGGTGCTGCTTCTTCCTGTCTGTCCAGGGATCCGTTCAGGTTTTGACTGTCCACAACTTATTTTCGTTCTTTCAGCTGCTTCTCACAGGGATCAGACCAACATCCTCCTTCCCCTGAACCCTGCTGACTGTGCTCGGGGTCCCTTTGACCCCCTCCCTGGCTACAGCTTAGCCCAGCCCCTGCGTGCAGCCCGAGGCCCACGGCTTTGCTGCTGCAGAACCGCAAACAGAAACCTGGGGACCCATGATACCGAGAGGGACAGGAGGCACAGAAGCATCCTGCCATTCCCCAGTCTCTCATCCAACACCACACCCCGAGCGGCTGGGGCCAGGCCCCTTCCCTCCCCTGCCAACCTTTCCTTGGAGGCCCCACTATTTAGGGCTTAGACTGGCCAAGCCAGGCAACGATCAGGGCCAAAAATCCAGAGAGACAGTAGGAAGGCTTTTTCACTCTCCCCTCCCCCCTCTCATGTCTGCCTTTGCAGAGATTTTACCATTTTGACTCTGCCTGCCCTGATGAGGTCTCAGTGAGGAGTAAATGAATCCCTGAAAGAGGCTCTGAGACATTTACGAGCTCACTCCCTCCCTCCCCTGTCCTCTTGCATCCCCCCACATTCCGGATGGTTCTCTCTTTGGTTCCCTGTACAGCAATACTCTGGGCCACGTCAGGCCACAGATGAGTTTTATTTGCTCAGCACAGTGTTATAATGTTTTTTCTGGAGCCCATTGTTTTGAAAGATTTCTTTCTGTTTTGTTTCTCTTTTTCTTTTTTGGGCCGTACCGTGCCGCGTGGGCGATCTTAGTTCCCCGACCAGGGATTAAACCTGAGCCTCCCTGCAGTAGGAGCACAGAGTCTTAACCACGGGACCTCCAGGGAAGTCCCTTACTTTTCTTTTTTGTAAAAAAAAATCCCAAGATCCAGATGTTTTTGAAAAACAATATGCTTTGGCCACGTGGGGCTGCATCCCCATGAGCCCCCAGGGCAGCCTGTTCTGTCCTGGTTTGCCAGCACCCTCGGGGCACCCTACTGTCACCCTGCATCTGGAGAGCCTCAGCTTCAAACACATGATGGCTTCTGCAGCAAAACATATGAATTTTCGCAGTAAGTGGGATGTGTCAAGATTATAAATAGTCTCCTATTCATTCAGGTCAGGATTTGCACTGTAAACGTTTGCCAGAAATTTGCAAATGTGGGGGGGTTTGGAATTGCAAACGAACGTTGGTGGACCTGTATTATCAGTCCCATTTTACAGCAGAGCCAGAACTTGGCCCAGGCTGCTGGCTTCAGAGCTTGTACCCTTGATGCCACCTCTGACCCACTCATGGGCCTGCCTGGACCCGTGAGCACCTATGCTTGCAGCCCTACACACTGAGAAATGGAGACAAGAGTGTGGCCTGCCGAGGGTCCCGGGGGCACCGGGATCCCAGGGAGGAGCTGGGACTTGACTGATGATAATAATAGTGACAGCGACCTCTGACCCCGTGCAGACCCCAAGGGTTTTTCACGGGAGACCCCATTTCTTCCTGACTGCCTCAATCAGGGGGACTGTCATCACTCTGTTTTCCAGATAAGGAAACTGACAGACTGATTTAGTGCGGTTTGGAAGTCTGATGTTCCATTTTTTCCGTTAACAGTGATTCCCTTTAATAGTCCATAACATTCTCATCAATTTACAGCTAACACAATATGTCAACTGCCTTTTGGGGGCATTCCGGATTTTCCTTCCCTCCTCCTCTGCTGAGAGGCTGGCTCGGAAGGCCAGGAACTCCGCTTTTCTGAAACGACTCTCATCAGTGGGGCTGTGTTAACCTGAGTCTGTATCAGGGCTTCAGGGAAACAAAGATCACAAAGGGCCGAAATTCTGTTTCTCGGGTTGAGCACCAGACGAAGTGGTTGGTTTTTGATCAGGAGCCTTTTTATGTGCAAAACTTGTAGAAAATCACACTGGGCTTATGCCAGGAGGAGCCTGGGGGCTGGAGCCTGCAGAAGGAACAGCGGATCCAGGTCTCTAATCTCGCTCACCCAGGGTCTGCGCCGATGAGCGACAGTGCGCAGCTTGTGGGCAGAGTGGCCTTCGTATCTGAATTGCAATTCCACGCTCTCCCTGGTGGCCTCGTGTGTTTGATTGAATTTGCATGAGTTTCACGCCACCATATGTGACTCCACTGTCACAAGGACAAGGCCTCCTTTCTGTTCAGAGCTTCACATATCCCAAAGCCCGCACAGGGGCTCGTCCTTTCCATGCACAGCCCTGTGAAGAAGGGACCGAGCTCACCCCTATTTTCAGATCAAGAAACCGAGGTTCAGAGAGGCTCAGTGACTTGCCCAAGGTCACACAGCTCGCTGGTGGTAGGGTCGGTGCAGAAACTCCGTCACCATCACTTGACAGGGCCCCATGGGACTCTACCACTGGAGACCCCAGAGCCCACTCGCCCATGGTACAGAAGGGGGAAACTGAGGCCGGGGAGAGGGAGGGGCTCACTCCGGAGGGGAGTCTGTGGCAGTACAGGGGACCCGTGCTGCCTCTGCCAGTTGCCACCAACCTCCTATCCTGTTTCTACCACACCTCTCCCAGCTGTGCCCCAGGGAGAAGGGAGTATCAGGGTCCCTGTGGGAGCTGTATGGGTCAAGCCCCCCCAGGGGTACATAACAATGATGAAGGCAGGGGTGGTGACAGTAGTAGTTATAGAGGAAGTGATACAGGACCACGATTCCCTATCTGCAATTCAAAGTCTAAAACCAAAAGTCTTTTCTGATGCATTTGGCAGGAAGGCATTTGTGCCTTCAGTGTGCGAATTCGGTTTCACTGCAGAAATGGGAATGTGTTTGATTATGGCATGTTGCCCAGTCTGGAAAAATTCTGGGTTCCCAAATGCATCTGGCCGGAGGCTCCAGGTAACGGCTTGTGGACCTGGAGAGGCGAGAGTTCCAGTTTCTCTCCAGGGCACTCTGCCCCCTTTCTCCTCTGCTTGGCCCCTGGGTACCTTGAGTTCATTGGAGAAAACGCTCTGTGCTCACGGAGGCCTCCACAGCTGCCTCGCCACCAGCCTGTGTGTGACGGCCCATCTGCCTGCAGCCGTCGTCCCCGGGTCCACATAGCATGGTGCAATCACTCATTTCCTACATGTATTTACTCAAATATTATCTTCTCGTGAGACCCACTGCAACTTCCTGGGATACAGCATGGCCCCCGAGCTCCCAATCCCCAACCTCACGTCACTTCGTGACCTCCTAACATCCATATGATCATTGATTTAGCTTCTCTCTGTCTGTCTCCCCATCACACCCCAACTACGATGTTGGATGCACCTGGACAGGAATTTTGATTGTTCATTGCTGTGTCCCCAGCACTTAGAACAGTACCTGGCACATAGTAGGTGCTCAATAAATACTTGCTGTCTGAATGAATGAACCAGATTTAATGATAGCAATTATCCTTTGAGATGGGCACAGTGGTTATCCCCATTTTATAGATGAGAAGGCTGAGTCTCAGAGGGGTGTTCTTGTCATTTGTGAGTGGCCAAGCAGAAATCGAACCCAGATCTGCGTTGCTCCAAGGCCCCACAGGCCTTCACACATGTCTGCACGCAACACAGACACACATATAGCAGGTACACACACAGCACACACACACATGCTCACCAGGCACCCACAGGCACCCACATGCATGCACACAGAACAGGTGTTCAATCAATTTTGTTGGGTGGAGTTGAAGTCCCTCCCTGGTCCCCTGGTCACTGCAGGGAAACCCCTCTGAACTGTAGGTGCTGGTCAGAGTGACCAGAGGGGACAGTGCCAGCCCCTGAGCCCCCAGGTCCCTCTGCTACCCGCTGGGGGTGGGGAGCTCGGGGTTGCTGGGGGCCTGATTCTTTGCACCCAGAGCCAGCAAGAGCCTCAGCTCTGCAGCTGGGGCCGCGGGCCGGATGGTGGGCTCACACTGGGCGTCCCCTCTCCTCTCCTCTACTGTGGATGCCCAGCCCCCCTCAGCCTGTCCTGCCCGTTGCCTTCACCCTTGATGTCCCCTCTGCCTGGGACACTCCTCCCACTTTTCTCTGCCTGGCTGGTTCCTTCCATCATTTGGGTCTCAGGCAAGACATCACCTCCTCAGAGAGGAGCCCCTCAGACTGGGAGCCCCTTCGAACGTGAACTTGGTTAATGAGTCTCAGCCATTGCGGTTTCCTTTGTTGCCCTGATCACGATATTTAGAAATTTGTAAATATTTCGGGTGCTCCCTCCACGAGGGTGGACCCCTGTGTGGATCACGGCTCTATCCCCAGAGTTTTACACAGAGCTGGACACCTAGTAGATGCTCAATAAATGTATGTGGATGAATAAATGAATGAATAACTAGCCTGTGCAGGAGGACTGGGGGAGAGAAAGACGGATGGCTAGGCTCGAGGCCTCCCCACCAGGTCCTGACTCACCTTGTTTCTTGCTGACTCTGATAATAATAATAATAAATTTATATAATAAATAAATTTATATGATAAATTATATAATAAATAAATTTATATAATGAATGTATTATTATTATTAATGCTTACTGAGCACTTACACAAACCGACATTCCTATTAAAGCTCTGTATTCATTGATTCACTTAATCCTTATAAATCGCTATGAGGCAGGTCCTATTATTATTCCAATTTTGCAGAAGAGGAAACTGAAGCTTACAGAACGGGTCCATGGTCACCCAGCTGGCAAGGGGGGACCAGAATTCAAACTGCCAAGTCTGTGACTTTCTGAAGCCTTAGTGCCAGCTTCTGGAGTCCCGGTGGCTGGGCCTGAGCCTCTGGGCAGTGATCAGGGCTGCCTCCATGCCCCACCTTCAGCAGGTGAGCCCTGGGCAGGTTGGAGCTCAGGGCAGCTGCAGAGGGAAGCAGGCTGTGAGCATCTTCATGTACCAAAAGTCCCCAAGCCACGGGCACAAACTTGATGGCCAGCCAAGAGGCCGCAGTGTTCCCAGGGCTCTGGCGATAAAGCATCTCTACTTGGAATGTCTTGAAGGGTGCCTGTGCTGTTTGCCCCCAGCCACAGCCCTGACCCTAGGTGTCCCCAGCCCTTGGTGGCTGCCTGTCTGCTGGTGGTGGTTGTGTCCTGCAGCCATTTTCCTACTCGTGGGAGTGGCTTTGGTGTGTCTTTGCTCTTGGCTAGGGGTACAGAGGAGCCTCCACGAGAGCAGAAGCACTGCGCTGGGGTGGGTTCTGCAGCTCACTAGCTGCTCCCCCTGGACCTCAGTTTTCCACACTGTAAAATGGGGACAATGGGCCCACCTGCTTCCTAGGTTGTTGTGAAGCTTTCAGAAGAAAATGGCTTTGAAAGTATTTCTTGGGCTTCCCTGGTGGCGCAGTGGTTGACAGTCCGCCTGCCGATGCAGGGGACACGGGTTCATGCCCCGGTCTAGGAGGATCCCACATGCCGCGGAGCGGCTGGCCCCGTGAGCCATGGCCGCTGAGCCTGCGCGTCCGGAGCCTGTGCTCCGCAACAGGAGAGGCCACAACAGTGAGAGGCCCGCGTACCACAAAAAAAAAAAAAAAAAGTATTTCTTAAGCTGTGACCCGCTGAACAATGGGAATGTTTGTTATCCACCAGTTACACACACACACACACACACACACACACACACACACACACACACACACACACACACACTGGGAATCCTGTGCTCCTGGGCTTCCAGATGGTTCCCACACTCTGGTGAAGGCACTGCCTCTACGGCTTCCTGACTCTGGGCTCCATTAGGCCTAGTCCTACCAGGAGCCTCGCCCCTGATGGGGTTCGAGGGAGGCCAGCAGAGCAGGACTCCACCCCCACTCCCAGGGGGCTTGGCTAGACTCCTGCCCTGCTGGGGTCAGAGGCCACAGGTGAGGGGTCGGTGGGGAGCTTAGGGGCCTGGTCCTTGGAGTCTCCAGGGCCAAGGAGGGTCCCGTAAGCAGCGGGGTCCATCCGTCAGCCTCTGCCCTGGGGACAGAAGGTACTTTGTACCTCCTGCAGCTCCATGGAAGAGTAGCCATGAGAACATGTGTGCACATGTGCCATCGCCACATGCATGGGAGAAGGCAAGTCTACATTTTTTACCCATGAAAACACACACACGTATACACACACACACACACACACCCCTACATACCCGTTTTCTAGGAGGGACTGAGGCCCCCCACTAGGCAGGCAATGTCCCCAAGTCCTTTCCCTCCAAACTGGGAAGCCGCAAGCTGCCACCTGTTCTCACCTGTTCCCGTCCCGAGTCAGTCACCTCTCTCACCCTGCCACACCTTCCAAACCCTTGAGAAGTGGTCAGATCTTACCCAGTTCACCCCCCGCCCCCTGCATTTTATAAATAAGGAGATGGAGGCCCCGAGAGGCTCGGACCTATCTGAGGTCATACACGGCCAGGCTTGGACCCCAGGGCTCAGGTCATGAAGTACCCTCCCCTCCCCTGCCCCTCCCGCTTGCTCAGGACCCTCCCCACTGGCCAGTGTCGGTGACACCCCAGCAGCAGGGCTCCGGTCCTGAACTAGCGTCCCAAGACCTCAGGGATGGAGGACTGCCCTTTCCACCGTCTCCCCTCCGGCAAACAGTAGGCCCCAGACTCACCCACCCCTAACCTTATCCCCAGACAGCTTCTCCAGAGGCCCCAAGTCAATTCTACAGTGGCCCCCGGGGAAGTGTTCCGAAGCCCCTCCTCTGGGTCTGGGGTGACAGTAGACCCACACCTGGCTGGTAGGCCTGGCTGAGACCCCCTCTGGGATGAAACCAGTAACTAAGGACTAAGGTGTACGTCTTTGACATCTGCTCGACGGTGATCCGCTTCCCACCCTGCCCTGGCCCGCTCTGCCCAGAGCATCATCAGAACTGCCCAGGAGACGGCAGTTTCCTGTCCCTGGAGGCGTCCAAGCAACGGCTGGACACTCATGGGGTGGGGGGTGGGGTAGCACCAGAGGGAAGCCGGCATTGAATGAGGGCTGGACAACTTGATTTCTAGGCTGAGGGTCTGATCTTGGCATGGATTCCACCTCGAAGGGGACAGTAAGGTCCCCAACAGTGCAAGAGAGAAGCGGAGGTGGGGCCCCGGGGGTGAGACAGGCAGGGCCAAGAGCCGAGCTGGGGCTGGGGGAGAAGACAGGGATCCTGGTGGCCCCAGCCCTCCGTGCTGCTCCAGAGAGGTGACATGCGGGCCTGAGTCAGACTGAGGGGATCTGACTCTGGCATCTTCTTCTCTGTATCCTGAGCCCAGGTGCCCCAGAAGACACCCCAGAAGGGGTACTCACCCAGCAGCCCTAGCAGGTACAGGGCGGCCAGCGGTGGATGTTGAGACCCCATGGGCGCGGCCTCCTCTGCCTCAACCTCAGCAAGCTCGGCCCCGGTAGGTGAGGGTGTCTGGCCCTGTGTCTGCCTCTCCGGGAGAAGGGGGAGGGGCGGGCAGGCTCATGCAGGGGTGGGACAGGGGAGCAGGCAGTGTGGGGCCTGTGTCATCGTGTTTGAAGTTGAAACTGTCAACTTCCTCCTGGGTAAAACCATCTGCCCCAGTTCGAATGGCGGCCCTGATCTCTGCCAGCTTCCTGCCCGGGGTGCCTAGGCCTGGGCCAGTGCCCTGACCCCGCCATGCTGGGACAGGGCTGCGGCCTGGGGGAGCCCTGAGCCGGGCCAAGGGGAGGGAGGCCTGGGGGAGGGGGCTGGGAGAGACGGGGGACACGTCCCACCGAGAAGTCTCTGAGCTGTGCTGAGGTGATGAGTGAGAGGTGGGAGGTGGCGGGCACCGCCCCAGTCCTTGCAGCACTCAGTGATGAAAAACCAAACCAAACCCTCCATCTCTGCTACCGGGATGAACTAGGAGTTGGAGGTGAATCCCCGCAGGTGGCATTTTACGAGCAAACACAGGAGAGGGCTCCTCCATGGACCCTGGGCTTGCATCAGGGTGTGTATGTGAGAGCTCAGTGTGGATGGCGTGATCTCTGTGTCGATGTTGCTGAAATAAACCCCGGGCTGCTGAGGAAGAGGAGGGGTGCTGGGCATTTTGCAAAGCAGATGGGGGAGGCCAGCGACCGACCAGGGAAAGGCTCAGCCTCTCTGTGGCCTGGGCTCAGGTCCCTCACTCCAGGGTAGACGGAGCCCAGACCCAGGCTCCTTGGGGCTTCTCGCAATCCGGGCCATGCCAGGGGTGAAGTGGCTCAGGGACATGACAGTGGCCGAATATGAAGAGTTGGGGGGTAAGGGTCTGAGCCAGGCCTCCCAGCTGCACGCCCCCCATCTCCACATCCCCTCCGCCAGCAGCTGGAGGCCCTCTAGGGCTGGGGGGTGGGGGTCTCCCTCCCTGGGCCCGTGTTGCCTCAGCAGCTACGCAATAGCGTCCACTCAGCTCCCAGCATCCAACACTCCCCAGTCTCCTCTAATACGGGGCTGGGAGGGTGTTGGGGTGCTTGAATCCATTCCCTAAGGAAAGGATCAAGGCCTGGGGTCAAGCCCTGTTACAGGTGTGATTGGGGAGGCACACCCACCACCTCATACAGGATTCGGAGGCGCTTCCTCCCCTCCCCAGAGGTGACATGGAGGCCTCAGCCAGCCCTTCCTGGCCCCACGCCTTCCCACTCCCCCCACTCCCCTTACCCCCCCAACCCACCCACTCTCACATCCATCCTTCCCATCCTGTGACTGGAAATCCCAGACTTTTCATTCCTTCCTTCAGTTGTTCATCCAGCAAACCTTTGCCCCATGCTAAGCACCAGAGATGCAGAGATGGAGACATGTGGTCCTCACTCTGCTTACACTCCGAGGACCCTCTGGATAATTTTTCTCTTAAAGACTCGGTGTTGGGAATTCCCTGGCCGTCCAGTGGTTAGGACTCTGTGCTTTCACTGTTCGATCCCTGGCCAGGGAACTAAGATCCCGCAAACCGCGTGGCATAGCCAAAAAAAAAAAAAAGACCCTGTGTTTAGGAAGCTTTTATTGGTCACACTAGTGGTGTGTATTAAGTGGCCCTTCATGACCCTGTTACCACACTCAGTTTACATAACTGCAGCCGGGAAGGGAGAAGGGGTTTTTATTGAGCACCTACCCAAGCTGGGGGGCGTGGCCTCTTCCCAACCACCATGGGAAGTGGGTGGAGTTTTCCATTTCACAGACGAGGAAACTGAGGCTCAGAAAGTAAGGTACTTGGCCTCAGGAGGTTAAAACTAAGATTTGAACCCACATGTCTCTTGCTCCATAACCCTTGCCACTACCCTCCAACCTCACTTACTAAAAGCAAAGAAGGCGAACAAAAAATCTGGCTTTTTATTTGATCTCAGGGTCTTTGTTACAGACAAGGGTATGGTTTTTACTCTTTTCTGTTAGTTTTTGGAAAATTGAAAGCAGCTCAGGACCTCGGGTGGCTGCCTGCCCCCGTCCCAGTGGAAGGGATCCCGACACTCCTAAAGCGTCCATTCCCTCCCCAGCCGCTGTCCTGTTGGCGCCCCCCTCTGCCTCCTCAAGCCCTGCCCCCTGCCGCCCCCACCACCACCACCGGTGAGCCTTCCTTCCACCCCTCCCAGGCCTCCAGGCCCACTGTTCCCACTCAGACCCCAGATCCCTGGTGGGAGTTTCCTGTCCCCAGTGCCTGTACTTTCCATGACACAAGAGGAAGTCGGCTGAGCCGGGGTTGGGTTTTCCAGGCCGCCTGGCCGGGGTGGAGGCCAAGGGTGGGGGTGGGGAGGGGGTTAGCACCCCACCCAGGGCCGTGTCAGTACCTCGTCGGCCTCCGCGGGAGAGGCGCCTGCCTGCGCTGCCCAGGCCCACACCAGGTAACCACGGGGGTTGCGTGTGT
This sequence comes from Monodon monoceros, assembly GCF_005190385.1. Lineage (NCBI taxonomy): Eukaryota > Metazoa > Chordata > Mammalia > Artiodactyla > Monodontidae > Monodon > Monodon monoceros. The sequence goes on along the minus strand of NW_021703784.1, from coordinate 97,381,930 downwards.
CTGCCACTCAGTCGTCCAGCGCTGCCTCGGCCCCTCTGGGCTCCCTGACTCCCCAGCGCCCACAGGATTTGCCCTCTCCGCCAGGGCAAAGGGGCCACAGGGGACACGTGGAGAAGGGGGAGGAGCTGAGAGCTGGGGGGGAGGGAGGGGCAGCGGGAGGAGATGAAGGATGTCGTGAAATGTGACTGGTGCCTAGTAGGTCCTCAGTGTTTGTTGAATGAGCGGATGAATCCGTGGGGTGGTTCCCAAAGACCCGGGATGGCCCGGTGGCCAGAGGAGGTGTCTCTGCTCTGCAGTGGGCGGGAAGAGCCCTGCACATGTTTGTTTGTTGAATGACTCAGTGACCTAAATCCTAGCAAACCTGTACTTGGAAGCCTGGAGGGGGCTGGGGCACGCGGGTGGGGAGCAGACTTGGCAGCAGCTCTCCTCTACCTCCCACCTCAGGAGGTGCACCCCTCCCCCAGCTTTGCTCCAGCTCAATCAGATCATTAGTGGGGGGCCGGGAGGGGGGAAAAGGAAGGGGCGTAAGATCTGATTCTGGATCTGGGTGGGCAGCTGAGGGGCATGCAGATGTGGTGGTGGGGTCCCACCTCTGCCTTATATGGCCGCTCAGAGCCTCAGCTGACTTATCTGCAAACCATAGGGTTGGATGATCCCAAGACCAGTTCTCTTGTTCTAGGACACCCCCTTCCGAGGCTGCGCCATCGCCATCTGAATTGGAGGTGGTGGATTTGTCTGTTCTGGGACCTGGAGGGTTTGACTCTTTCTCTTGAGTGAGTAGATGTCAAGTGCCAGGGCTTTGGGGGAAGGGCCGTGCGCAGAGAATCAGAGGTTGCCCTGGGTAGGGGCATGCTGGCTCTGTAAGGTGGCTCAGTGTGTGCACTTTCCTGGAACCCAGGGTGGCCGTACAGCCTGCAGGGACAGGTCCGGGCACCCTCCCCCCACCTTTCCCAGCCCCTCCCAGGAGCCGGGTTTTGCTATCTGATGACACTGTTCTCACATCCCTGTGGTGAAACCTTGAGTCAAGGACTCAAGCAAGTTACCTAAACTCATTTGTGAAATGGGACAGTTTGAAGGTGAAGCATGTTAACCTGTGTAAAGAGCATAGCACAGTCCTGGCTCCTGGTAAGGGCTCTGGGAACCAGAGTTGTTATGATGATCATTTCAGGGTGGAGAGTATAGGGTTTGGGGGCCCGGATGCCGACTTTCCATTCTGACTAGTTGGGTGACCTTGGGCAAGTCATTTCCCCTTTCTGACTGATTATCTTCTTTCTCTAAGATGGGGGTAGGGAATGAGCCCTGCATTGCAGGGCTTCTGGAAGGTTCCATTATAATGACATGAAGGGCTTGTAAACCCTAGTGCACTTGCTCCCTTGGGTAAGTGTGAGGCTGGTTAGCTCAGGCCCCGTTCACTTAAGCCTCCCGGGGCCTATTCATATTTCCTCATGGGGACCATGTGCCTGGAGGCCCAGCAGATGCCCTTGAATGAACTGAACTGCCCTTTTCACTCCCATCCCCACTGGGCCTGCTGCTAGCCTCCCCATGGTGGGTGTGCAAGAAACATCCCACAGCCCATGGCACGTGTGCAAATCACACATCTCGAAGACTCAGCCTTCACAGTTTCTCTTCTGTTGCTCCTGTAAGTAGGATTGGACTTGTTCGACCACAGGGCATAAGTTTTGATTGAGAAAATGAGGCCACCTAGTAGACAGAGTAGGACAAGTGTTAACCGAGCCCATTTTTCAGATGAAGTAACTGAGGATCAGAGAGGTTAGGTGAATTTCCCAAGGTGCACAGCTGACCAACAGTGAGGTTTGGACTGAGCCCCCAGGTCTCCTGGCCTGTGGGTGACCCTTTCCCAGCATGGCCTCTCTCTCTTATATCAGGCTGGTGCTTCCCCTACCCTTTGAGGATTTTTGCTGTGTTATAATAGAGATGATGGGGGCCTAGGAGGTGGATAGACCCAGCTGTGTGCCCTCAGCCGCAGCCTCCTCCCTCAGAGCCTCAGATCCCTTCTGTAAAATGGGCAGAGCAGAATCTCTCTGGAGGGATGTTGCTGGCCGAGTACCCCTGTGGGAAAGGCACATAGTGGGTTGTCAGCATAGTAAGCTTCCTGGTGCCAGGGTCTGCAGCCCGAAAGGACAACATTCAGCATTTCTAAAGTCCTAGCAATTGTTGGAAGTGCTTCTGTTTCTTTTCTTTGTTCTCCAACCCAAGCCTTCTCTCCCAGCACCTGCACACAGCTCTTTCTTGAACAAATGAATGAATGAATGACAGGGAGGCTTTGAGCATGGGCACATGAAATGGACTGACCAGCACCCCCCATCCCCCTCCAAGAGCTGAGCTTCCAATCTAGTGGGGAGGCCACCCGACAGGCAGCTGGGACAGTGCATAAGAAGGGCTAAGCTTGCAGGAGGAGATGTGTCCAATCCAACCCCTGAGAAAGTCAAGGAAGTCTTCCTGGAGGGGGTGACAGGTTGAGACCTGAAGAATGAGTAGGAGTTTGCCGCTTTGGTGATAGGATTGGTTTTCCAGGCTGAGGGCAAAAGCTTCTGGGTCCTGTTTGCACAATAACCATGTTACTATAGGTGAGAAGGGTCTAGAAGTTGGGGGAGCTGGGTGTCAGTCCTGTCTCAGCCCTTTACTGGCTCTGTGCCTGGGGTTGAGTGTCTCCTCACTGAGATGGTCCCTGAGATTCCTCATTCTGGCTTAGGATCTTACTTAAAGAATACCATTCACCAGAACCTGAAAAATCGACATAGCCTTGTTTAGGACAAAATGGCAAAAGTCACATTTTTTTAAAAACAGCTCCTACTCAGTGTTACTTTTAGAGAGCTCTCCTATATTCCCCAGGGTGCAAGTCAATATATGTAAGGGTGTTAGGCCACTGAGGGATAATGAAAAATGGAAAGACAGGGCAAAAGGCAGATCAGTTTCACCCCAACTCTACTCTGGTATATGATACAGTCAAGAGAGAGGATACAGATCACAATGCACCGGCTCGGAGAGATGCCTGTTCTGCTTAGTGAAAAACACCATTTCAGGACAATTTGTATATTGCAATCTTTTTTTTTTTTTTTTTTTTTTTGGTACGCGGGCCTCTCACTGTTGTGGCCTCTCCCGTTGCAGAGCACATGCTCCGGACGCTCAGGCTCAGCGGCCATGGCTCACGGGCCCAGCCGCTCCGTGGCACGTGGGATCTTCCCGGACCGGGGCACGAACCCGTGTCTCCTGCATCGGCAGGCGGACTCTCAACCACTGCGCCACCAGGGAAGCCCTGCAATCTTTTTTTCATAAAATAAAAATGAGTGAATTGAATAGCCAGATAAAATGTTTCTACATTCACAGAAGGAGGTTTGGCTGAATATTCATCAAAATAATGATAAGAGAGATGAATTATGGGGGACAAGTTTTGGCTGAGGTGGAAGAGTGAGGTTGGGTTGGGCTTCTGTTTTTATTTTACGCACCTCTGTATTGTTTAGTTTATTTTTGCAAAGAATGTATATTATGAATTTATGATAAATTTAAAAATAGCATAAAAGGGATCTGCAGAAGATCTTTTAAAGAAAAATGTCCCATGTATTTATTTGTATAATTATATATGACATATTTTTATTATATGACTTTCCTTAATAATAAAAAAAAGCATGTTTATTGAGAAAAATCAAATATAATAGAGTATAAAGAAAAGTAAAACCACCCACAATCTTACCATAGAGCATGACCACCATTAACATATTAGGGCATATATTTTTATTCATTTTCTATTTATAATTATAATAATTATACTTTCAAAATTAGTATCATATATGATATATACTTTATATATATGTCAAAGATATGTATGTCTATATATAAGATATCTAAAGATATATACATATACCTATATACACAGAAATATATATATATATACATATATTTGTAACCTGCTTTTTCTCTTAAAATATATCTTGGGTGTCTTCCCAGGTCATAGACTTATATAACATGGTTTTTAAATGGCTGTGCCATAGCTAAGATATAAAAGTCCTGATGTTTGTTTAACTAATTCCTATTAGTGGACATTTGTGTTGTTTACTTTCTCTCTCCTTTTTTTGTTATTAAAAATAACTCTGGGGCTACCCTGGTGGCGCAGTGGTTGAGAGTCCGCCTGCCGATGCAGGGGACACGGGTTCGTGCCCCGGTCCGGGAAGATCCCACATGCCGCGGAGCGGCTGGGCCCGTGAGCCATGGCCGCCGAGCCTGCATGTCCGGAGCCTGTGCTCCGCAACGGGAGAGGCCACAACAGTGAGAGGCCCGCGTACCGTAAAAAACAAACAAAAAAACTCTGTGGTAAGTATTTTTGCGCACACACCTTTTTTCATATCTTTATTTCCTTTAAGTAGAATTATTTGAATCAATGGTTATGGCCATTCTAAATACCAAAAGCCCTTTTAGAACATGGAGTTAGTTCCCTCCACCCCAGCCTAGTTTTAGTAAATCTGAGTGCTGACTGGCTGAATTTACTTAAAAAGGAACACAACCCAAATGGTTTATAACCACTTTCACGATCGGGGTTTTTCTTAATCCTGTAAGTGGGCACTCCGGGTCAGTGAGGGAGGGGCCCAGGCACACCTCGGAGGGCAAATTCGAGATAATACTAAGACACATTTTTTTTTTTTTTTTGGTACACGGGCCTCTCACTGTTGTGGCCTCTCCCGTTGCGGAGCACAGGCTCCGGACGCGCAGGCTCAGCGGCCATGGCTCACGGGCCCAGCCGCTCCGTGGCATGTGGGATCTTCCCGGACCGGGGCACGAACCTGTGTCCCCTGTATCGGCAGGCGGACTCTCAGCCACTGCGCCACCAGGGAAGTCCCTAAGACAGCAGATGCCCTTTTTGATGATTGACTGAGTGTCCAGGGCTGTCTAATGATGACTTCCATTTGTCTAGTGATCTGGACCCATTGGTGGGAGGTTCTGAAGAGCTGAGGCCACTGGTCCTGTTTTAGAGATGAGGAAACAAGTCCTGAGAGATGTGGGGATGGGTCCAGGTGCAGTTAGCCTCCGAAGGGTGGAAGAGGCAGGTTAGCAGAGGCATCTGGAGAGAGATCAGCTCTGGCCTGGGGTGGAGGGTAGGAAGGTATAGCCCAGATCCTCCACCTGGTCCAGACCCACACGGAGCCCTCACCTGGATGTGCATCCCAGCAAGTCCCCAAACTTCAGAATGTGTTCCACGTCCTTAATTCTTTAAGCTCTGTTGAGGGCAGGGCCATCTTGGTTTGACCCTATGAGATGGTCTGGAAGCAAGTATTTATTGGCTCTGTGTGTGGTGCTAATGGTGATGGTGATGATAATGGTGTTAATGATTTCCACTTACCAAGGGCCTGCACAGTGCTAAGGGTTCTGAGTACTCATTATCTTGTTTTTTTTAACTTGAGTATGCCACCATCACTGATATGGAGGATGATTTGAGGTGGCTTACCGATGAGCATCTTTATCTCAATAGCTATGTGTTTGTTTTAATTTATATTAATTTAATATTCTAGAAAGCAAATAATTAGCACACCAAACCCATGACTTATGAGAGTGATGTCAAATGTTATTTTTAGATTATTTAAACTGCTGAGTTGATTTCAGGGAAAAATATGAATAGTTAGCCCTTCGATAAGGTAAATATCAGGAAGGTGGAATTTAATGTATTTATTATTATTATTATTTTGGCCACACCATGAGGCAGGCGGGATCATAGTTCCCCAACTAGGGACCGAACCCGTGCCCCCTGCAGTGGAAGCGTGGAGTCTTAACCACTGGATCGCCAGGGAAGTCCCAAGAAGGTGGAATTTAAATAGTTGACATTTGGGACCATTAGAGACAGAGACCATTATAATCCCTATTTTTCAGTGGAGAGAGCGGAAGCTGAGAGTTTCATTAGCCTGAGATCACGATACACAAGTGGTGGAGCTCGGACTTGAACTCAGATGCCTAATTTACAAAACGTTCTATTTAAATATAGGACACGCCTAGAATAGTGCAGATATACACGCATAGCTTCAGCGACTTCACAAACTGAACACACCCATGTCACCAGCACCCAGATCAAGAAACACAGCCTGACCAGCACCCAGAAGGCCCCCTCCTGTGCTTCCGTTGTCACCCACCCCTCCCCACCCAGGCATCCACCATCCTGACTGCTGTCATCATAGATTGGTTTTGTCTGTTCTTGAACTTTATCTAAACGGTGTCACACAGTTTGTACTTTTCTGTGTCTGGCTTTTTTCACTCAACATTATGCTTGGGAGATCCATTCATGTTACCATGTACAGCAGGAGTTTGTTCTTTGTTGCCGTATAGGGTTCCATTGTGTGATGATAACGCAATCTATTCATCCATTCTACTGCGAAAAAAATGTACAAAGTCCACTTTTTTTTACCCTGAAGCTCTGCTGCCACCCACAGATACCTGCACATAAAAGAGTAGACAGGACTTTCTCTAAAGAGCTAGAGACCGAGGAGGGGTGTGAAACACACAAACCCACAATTACAGAGGCAGGTGCTTTCCTAATCGCAGAGCAGCCTTGAGGTGGCCTGGTGGTCAGTGGTTTGGACACTCTTACCGCTTCTCCTGCAGCATTGCACTTTATAAAGCACTTTTCCCTGCAGCATCTCACAGCCCCATTGGGTGGCCTGGGGCTTGTCCCCATGCTAGAAATGAGGAAACCAATGCTGAGGGAAGTGACTCCAACACCACAGGGTGAAAAAGAAACAGAATCAGGATCTGAACTCGGCTCTTCTGATACTAAATCCTTGGCTATTTGTACCTCCTTCCAGTTGCCTAGTAAATCCAGGAAGCTAGCCAGGCCGTGGAGACCCTCGATAGCCTGGGGATTCCAGCTGCCTTCTGGGAAAGAGTTAAAGCCAAAACAAGTCCCTGGCTTTTTGGAGTGAGAAACTGCCTTCCTTTGAGCCTCAACTTTATTTCATTTGAAAAAACAGGGGGAGGGTCCCTGCCCCACCCCACGGGAGGACTGTGGTCGCCGAGCGATGATCAATAACGGTTTCTGACTGTCACTGCTCACAGAGTCGAACTTTCACATCCATTGTTGCAGACGATCTCATAACCAACCCAAGGAGCAAGGCAGCACAGGTGACATTTGCCCCATTTTTCAGGGAGGTGAAGTGACGCGCCCATAGTCACTTGGCGGATTAAGGAACCAACAGGGACCCAGGGCTCTTGACTCTCAGCCCAAGAGAATAGCCCCCTCCTTGCTACACTGGGCCTGTCCACCAGGGGAGGCCTGCTTGTAGGCCTAGAGCGTGCACTGGGGCCTTGGGGCCTGAAACACAGGAACATGAAAGCCCAGAGATGTAAGGGGGCTTTGCCAGGAACCACAGCAAGAAAGGTCAGGCCGGGTAGGAGCCCATGGCCCCCGCATCCACTGTCTGCAGGACAGGTCTGGGTGGGGAGGCTGGGGGATGAGGGTCACCGAGAACCTCAAGACAGACTGATTCTAGGGCAGCCTCCCTGGTGGGGACATGGTGGGGAGAGGGGCTTCTAGAGCCCCTTCTTATCATCTGGAAAGCTCAGCCATTCTGCCACTCACCAGCTGAGTGACCTCTGTACAATGGGAATGATAACAGCTCCTGCCTCATTAGACTGAGAATTAAATGAGGCAAAGCAGGCAGATCTGAGAACAGTGCCTGACGTGGAGGACCCCTACCCCCAACTCTGCCGATGAAGGGGAGGTACAGGATGCCTGTGGCCCTGGGGAAGGGTCAAGCAACACACTCCCCTCCCCAGCATTCCAGAAGGGAAGGTGTTTGTGAGACACTGGATCCAACTGTCAGAACCAGCATGTAAACTGTGATGTTCCATTGAGTCTGCGACAAGGCTGCTCTGTCAGGTTTTACAAGCAGGAAAGTAGGACCGTAAGCCATGCCCTACTTGTGCAGGTAGAGGGAGGGGGCCGTGGGGAAGCAGCTGGCCTGGGCTGTGTGTGTCTGTGGGGGCCGGGTCCTGCCTCAGGGGGACTGCGCTCAGGGCCTGCCCTTGGTGTCCCTGTGAGGTTGGTCTGCTCAGTGTGCAGGGCTGGCCCCGGCCCTTGATGAGACAGACACTGGGGAGGCAGATGCCCACGTGATGCTGGGGCAATGCACCCAGGGTGAGGGCTGGGTGGGGCTTGGGAAGGAGTGTGGGGACCGGAAGGAAGCTGGAGCTGGTCTTGCCCCCATTCTCACCCTCAGCCAGGCCCTGGCCCAAGGCTTCCTCCCCCAGGAAGCCCTCCTTGGTTTCCACTCTGCAGTGAGGTGTGAGCTGCCCCATCTCCCTCCACCTTCTTTTCTCCTCTGAGCTCTCTTCCGACTTTCCTTCTCTGACAAGGAGGTGGGACAGAAAAGCTAAAAGTCTAAAATTCGGTAATCCTGAGAGCTCGTTCCTCTGCAGGCTCTGTTAAAGGTATGGCTACCATGGCCACAGGTTGAACTGAGAGGTTCCAGGTCAAATCCTGGTAACAGATTTGGAGAGGGCACAGGAGATTTAAAACATGAATGAGGATTTCTCATGAGGGGTCCTCTGCTCAACGGGGTGTCCCTCTGGTGCCTGGATCCCTGAAGAGGGTGACTGCGTACTGGGGCTGGGGACTGATGCTGGGGCCGGGATGTCAGGGAGCAGAGGGACTTCCCCTGCCTATCTGAGGTCCAGAATGATAAGGACACAGAGCCATCCCACAGAGGTGGGATCTTTCAGCCTGAGGACACTGCACAGCACTCAGAGAGCTGCTTTTGGGGGATCCTGTTATCCACTGACGCCCCAGTCGTGAGAGATTCTGAAAGGGGCACCTTTGGGGCCTAACTGAGGACCTGCCTGGCAGATCCCCGGGGCTGCTAGGCCTCCAGCCTGGTTTCTGCTTCCCCAGGGGCTGCCCATGGCCAGGGCTGCTGTCTAGGTGCACCCTGAGCCTGGGGTGGGACCCAGTCCAAACTTGGGGTCCAGTTTCCGCTTCAGGGTTCCACGAGCTGCCCGATGTCACGAGTGCGCGTTTGTGCATTTTTTGGGGGAGAAGGTACATACCTTTAGTCTGAGTCTCCGTGCCTCACCGGCACCTCAGAAGGCCCCAGAACCTCTGGTGCAGGACGAGGCCGTGCAACGTGGTCTCGTGTTTTGTTGGTTTGCTGGGCTTTGCTGCAGAGAATGTACCTTCTCCCCTCGGAGGAAACCAGGAAACCGCTGCCTGGGGACCTGGGCTTTGTGCTTTTTGTTGGGCTCTGTGTGTGATCAATTGTTCTGCCAGAGATTACAGCTTGCCTGCATTTCCCAGGGCTCCTGAGTCCTTCCATGAGGAGCCCCTGGCATGGTGCTGGCTGCTGGGGCTGGAGGTGACACGGACCCCACTGTACAGAAAAGTGGGCTGAGGCCCCCAGGTCAAGTGACTGGAACAGGCCCAAGGCCAGGGCGGAAAGGCGCCTGAGACTTCCATTCCGGGTCCCTGGCCTTTTCATCCCATTATTCCCCTAGCTCTCAGCCTTCCCTGTTGCCATGGCAACAACAGACCGGGGCTGGAGGGAGTTCCTATTTACTGGCACTTTCCATGCCTCATCAGCCATTCCATCGACTGCTCTGCAACCCTGCAAGCCCTGGATCTTTTTTTTTTTTTTTTTTAATTGAAGTACAGTTAATTTGCAAGGTTGTGTTAGTTTCTGGTGTACAGCAAAGAGATTCTGTTATACAAACATACATATATATGTTCTTCATATTCTTTTTCATTAGAGTTTATTACGAGATATTGAATATAGCTCCCTGTGCTCTACAGTAGGACCTTGTTGTTTATCTATTTTATATATAGTGCTGTGTATCTGCTAATCCCAAACTCCTAACGTGTTCCTTCCCCCCACTTTCCCATTTGGTAACCGTAAGTGTGTTTTCTGTGTCTGAGTCTGCTGCTGTGTTGTAAAGAAGTTCACCTGTGTCCTACTTTAGAGTCCACATGTAAGGGACATCATATGATATTGGTCCTTCTCCGTCTGACTTCACTTAGTGTGAGATCATCTTGAGGTCCATCCATGTTGCCACAAATGGCAAGCCCAGGATCTTGTCCCCACTCTATGGCTGCTGCCCGGGGGCGGATAAGCTGGCAGACCCCAGAGCCCCTGCATTTTCACAGCTTCGCTCTGCATCACCACGGGCTTCTCACACTCTAGTCGACAGCCCACTCATTTCAAGCAAAATTCTAAATTCAGAGCCTCAGAAACGTGCTGGCCTGAGCAGATCTGACACCGAGCCCCAGCGGTCCCCTCCTTTTGGTTGACAAAGAGCCTTCTCAGGCTTTGTCTGAGGTCCTGGGGAATTCGGGGAGCTTGGAAATCAGGGGAGGGAATCAGACACAACAGAGCTGGACCTGGGAGAGAGGAATGGCCCAACCTCACGTGAGGAGAAGGTGTTTTTTTCCCCTTACATCCTGGCCCTTTTTCGATGTTAAATGTTTCTCTTTTGTTCCCCAGGTGTGTGGCCTGGGACCTGTGGGTTTGGGAGCTCTTGGAATGACGAGGCCCCACTTTGGGGGGACTCATGGGGACAGGGTGGGAAAGGCCACTCCCAGGTTTTCAGAGGAAAAAAATCTCTAAGTGATAGAAATGTGATAGATTGGTTATCAGCTACGTGAACTGTGAAACACAAGCTCCTCTCCTATTTGCTGTGATAGTGAAAAAATTCACAGGCATTTAATGGGAAACTTAGAAAACAAAAAGGGACCGCTTTCCAGTCCCGGTAACCTGCTGCTGTTACCCTGGTGTGTTTGCAGCTGTGCTCGGCCTGAGTCCCCTGGTGGGTGAGGGGAAAGGAGGACTTCTTCATCCAGCCCCCAGCCACAGGCCCAGTGCGGTGCCCCTCTCTGGGCATCCATGGTTGCTGTGCCACCGTCCTCCTAACCCTCAGCCCCTACCCCTTAGTATTTGTCTCTGTCTGACCCAGTTTCCCTCCCCAACCCAAGGTCAGAGAGCTCAGTTTTCTTTTCCTAACTACCCTCCTTTAGATTAGAAAAAAATAATACTCGTTTACTACCTTTTGTACAAAAATCGGAAGATACCTAAAATATATAGAAAAAATTTAAATCACCACATAATCTCATCACCCTGAGATCCCCGTGGTGCCATCTGGCTGTGGCCACCCTGCTAAATGCTTCACTTATGTGTCCCTGACTGCCTGGCTTAAACCTGACCTCTTTAGCACACCCAGTTAAGCTTATTTATTTCAGCTTTGTTTTTTGTTTTTAAAGCATTTTTAATATTGTAAAGACTGCGTGCTCACTGGAGAAAATTTGGAAAGCACAGAAAGTCATTTTCTTGCTCCTTTAAACAAAGAAAGGAAACTCGTAATCCCATCTCCCCGAGGTGACCACTTGTAGTTTGGAATAGCTTCTTTTTATCTTTTCGGACTTCTAAAAAAGCCTATATTGAAAGCATATGTTTCCACAGTTGAGAGCATATTAAACAGAGGACTCTAGGTCTTGGTCTGACCTGCGATAGTGTGAATAGGCATTTCCCATGTTAATAAAAGCAGTAGCTCTTGTGTATGGTCTGCGTGTGCTCAGGCTTTGCCCAGTTCTTTGCAGGCGACATCTCGCTTAATTTTCTCACCACCTTATGAGGAAGGGCTGGTGTTAACTTCACATGTGAGGACACTGAGACGACCTTGTCTGCGGTCAGAGAGCTATAGCCCCGCTTTGACTCCAAGGTCCGTGCTCTTAATCACTAGGTTATCTCTCTTCCTCTGAAATTTTAATAACTTTTCTAGTTCTATAGTTCTGTATAAAAACAGCAAACGACCATTGTTAAATATTCAGAAATGCCGAACAGCATAAAAAATATGAAGACTCCCGTGATATTTATTTCAGACATTTGACAGCGCTCTGTGCATGTATAGGCCCTGTATTTTTATAGTTGCTGTCATCCTCACCGGTCAGTTTTGAAAGATTTTTTTAAAAAATCTAATCTTATAGGTATTTCCCAAGCAGACCTTTTTGGAAAAACATAATTTTTATTGATAGTTTATCAGTTAGAGTGGGTATAATCACTTCCCGGAGGCTGGGTTCTCTTTCTGAATATATAAATCACTCAGGGATAGATAACTTTCTGCGTAAAGCTCTTTCTGTATTTCTGATGATTTCTTTAGGGTCTGTTCCCAAAACTGAATTACTGGGCCAAGGGTTTTTACAGCTCTTAATTCCTGTTGCCAAATTATTTTACAATTGGTCAGTCACTCTGTACTCTTCAATGTGCAACTTCTGCTTTCCTTCTAATTAGATGAATATAAAATGCTACCCTGGTTTAATCTGCATTCTCTTTATTCCTAATGAAGCTGAATATTTAAAAATGTGTTGGTTAGTCACTTGTATGTCTTCTTTTGTGGAGGGTCTCAGCGCTTTCCAATCAAACTGGCCTCTCCCGTTGCGGAGCACAGGCTCCGGACGCGCAGGCTCAGCGGCCATGGCTCACGGGCCCAACCGCTCCGTGGCATGTGGGATCTTCCCGGACCGGGGCACGAACCCGTGTCCACTGCATCGGCAGGCGGACTCTCAACCACTGCGCCACCAGGGAAGCCCTCCAATCAAACTTTTTGTGATGATAGAAATGGTCTGTATCTACACTGTTTAATGGGATTCCAATCAGCCAAATGTGACTCTTGAGCCCTTGAAATGTGGCTAGTTTGAGTGAGAAACAGAATTTTTGGCTTGATTTAAATTTAGATTGAATTTATTTATTTGTCTTTAAATCTAAATTCATTCAAATCTAAATTTAAATAGCCACACGTGTCTGGTGGCCCCCATATTGGAAAACACAAGTCTAAGCGTTTCCCTGATTATGTATTGGAATCTCAGTGGGTGTTTTGTATTGATTTATATGAGCTCTTTATATATTACGGCTATTAATCGTTTGTCATATTTGTTGCAGATCTTTTCCTCAGGTTGCAATTTGACCTTTATTTTTTTGTTCTCATTGTTTACAGAGCAACAAAATGTTTGGTCACCAGATCTCATAATCTTTACTTTTGTGGTTTCTCCCATAGCTTTAGGCTTAGAAAGTCTTCCCCCTCACCAAGGTTTGATAAATATGCTTATCAACTTTATTCAAGTCTTTCTGTGATTTTTTTTTTCTTTAGCCCTTTAATCCACCCAGAATTAATTTTGCTGTGTGGTATGAGGTGCAGCATGTCTTAGTCATCTCTGTGCCTGGCGTAGAATATGTACTCAATACATTTTATCAGATGAGACAGTTGGACACCTGCAGATTAGGTGGGTGGGTGGGGAAGAGTGGGTAAGTCAGGTGAAATTAAATAGAGCATAAAATGCCGCTACTTAAAACATTGATATATTTTTAAATTGTGATGTTTATAAAGATTTTAATAATGTAAGAAAAGGACTCCGATACAATGTTATTTTCAAGGAAAGATACAAAATCATACTTACAATGTAATATCAACTATGTTTTAAAAATGCAGTGAAAATGTTGGAAGAAATATTCCAAAATATTAATAGTAATTGTCTCTTGGTGGTTGGCTTTTTTTTTTTTTCCTGCTTCTTAACATTTCTATACTTCCCCAGTTGCCTACAGTACTTTGATGATCAGAAATGTTAAATACAGCACTTGAAGAACAATGCATGATCACTTGATACTTCTAGCTTCCCAAGCCATCGTTGGCCAAGTCAGCAATTCACATGGCCAAGTTCTGGGTTGAGGGCAGGTGGACCATGGTGGGGAAGGGTCCTACCTGCCTTTCGGTTTCGGGCAAGCTGGGACTAGACTTCCTTCTCAGCTCACAGCATTTGACTGTCTCAAGTGATATAACCTGGGGCAGTTTTCTCATCTCTAAAATAAAAATAATAATGACTTTGTGTGCGGGCCTGTGGGGATACATTGTTTTGTTGTTAATTACACACACAAACACAGTATATATGTGCAATATTATACATTGAAACATATTCAAAGAGCACCAACATAAACTTTTTAAAAAGCAACATTCCTTCATCTCTATCATTCTCCACCAGATGTAATCGTGGCTAAAAGTTTGGTCTTAATCTTTTTTTTTTTTTTTTAAGGGAGGGTAACATTTATTGAGGGCTTGCTGTGTGCCAGGAACAATTTTAAATATTTATAGGTATTAACTCACTTAATGCTTGTATCAGTCATATGAAGTATAGGTACTACGAGTGCCTGTATTTTACAGGTCACAAAATGCGAGGCACAGAGAGATTAGTGACTTGACTAAGGTCTCTTGGCCGTCAGGTTGCAGAGCCAGGACGTATACCTAGGTGTCGAGACTGGTACTGCCTCTGACCTGGGCTATTCTGGAGCTGCTCCGGTGGAAGACATCCTGGGACTTGCAGTGGGTCACCCATTGGATGTCCCTCTCCAGAACTGGTCTGAATCTGTATTTACTTATTTATTTACAAAATGAGATATTATACTTGTATACATATATACCGTATAATTGCTTCCCTTTTTTCACCTCCCAATAAATTGTGAGTGACTTTCCATGATAGTATATGTGGATTATGTCATTGTCTTTAATGTCTGCCCAATTGTCTAAAATATATGTGTGCCATGATTTATCCTTCTCTTCATCAATGTTTAATCTGCTCCCTCTGTAATAAGGACAGCACAGCAAACACGTCTTTAGGCATGTGTGTTTACTGTCTTTTAGGATGGTTTTCCAGGTGTAGCGTTGCTTTGCGTGTATGAACATTTAAAAGTTTGAAAGATATTGCTGATGCCAAAGTGGTTCTTTTAAGACAGTTGAACCAGTGGACGTGATTACTGTCATGATAGGAATGCTTTGATTGTCCCCCACCTCCTCAAAGCTGGATGTTACCAATAGTTTTAACTTTTACCAATATGATAGGTATAAAATATCTAATTGTGTTTTAAATTTTTATTTCTTTAATTGTCAGGGAAGTTGACATTTTTTTTCATATGTTTTGTGAATATTTGTATTTCTTCATTGGTTAATTATCTATTCATATTTTTTGCCGGTTTTTCTTTTAGGTTGTCTTTCTCTTCCTGGTTGACTTATAGAAACTCTTTATATATCACGGATATTAATTCTTTGTTTGTTACATGTGTTGCAAATGTTTTGCCTCGGCCTGCCATTTTGTTTGCAACAATTTATTTTTATGGCATCTTTCACTATTCGTAAGTTTAAAATTTTTAGGTAGTCAAAACTCTTTTTCTTTCTTTTTATGGATACTAGTTTTACATCATACTTAGACCTTTTCCAAATTGAGGTTACAGAAATTTTCCCCTATAGTTTCTTCTAGTATTTTTGTTGTTTTATTTTATAACAGGCTTCTTTAACCCACCTGTATGTTTTTAAGTCTGGTGTGAGATGTGACTTGTTTCAGTTATTTAAAATCTTCTTTACAGTTTTTATTTCTTAACTTTTTTCTCCAAAAGGAGAGCAGTTGCTTCAACACCATTATCTGAAAACTCCACGTCCCCACCACGGATTAGAAACACCACCACATTATTGAATTTTGTTAAAAATCTGGGTCTTTCTCTGGATTCTCTCTTCTTTTCCCTTAGTTAATCTAGTCAGTTTTAATTTCTGTAAATCTGTAGACTTAACTGTATTCTCGATATGTGGAAGGACATTATCCTTCTTTCTCAAACATTTCTTAGTTATTCTCACTCATGTTCAAGTAAATTTGTCAAATCTCCCACCCCTGAAAAATCCCATTAGATTTAAATTTCAATGACTTATATGGATTGATTTGAAGTAAAATTAACAAGATTACAATCTGGTGTTAGACTAAATAAAATTTACTTTGGGCCTCGGTATCCCCAATTGTAAAGAGAGGGGGTTGGATTTGATGTGAAATTCCTATCAGGCTCTCTAATTGAAAATTACAACAACAGCAACAGTAATAGTCATTATAGGGCCTAAAGCACCACGCTGGGCACTAGGGCACAAAAATATAGAAGGCAAAATCCCTATCCGCCAGGAGCTTCTCATCTAAGGGGAGATTCAGCATGTGCAAGGCATTATGGCCAAATGTCCAATTAATGTGTTTCTACTTCATGGGCGAAAGTAGATAAAAGAGAAAAAGAAAGGGAGTTCCCTGGTGGTCTAGTGGTTAGGATTCTGGGCTTTCACTACCGTGGCCTGCGTTCAATCCCTGGCTGGGTAGCTGAGATGCCGCAAGCCGCTCTACATGGCAAAAGAAAAAAAAAAAAAGAATAAGAAAAAAATAAATAGATGGAGGGAGCTGCAGCTGTCACCCGGCCAACAACATGTTTGGGAATGCTTTGCAGGTGGCACAACTGTTCACTTTCTTCAGTGAAATATCAGGTGAAAAAAATGACCATTGGTACCTGGATCTAAATTTTTAGACAACACGCCACCCTTTGGAGTACCTGTTTTTAGTAACTAGCTAGTTTGTGACAGGTGATTCCCTCTGACACAGTAAGAATGAGTCCAGGCTTGGACATTCACAGCCTCTTAGGGTCAGATGGAACCTCAGAGACCAAACTCTTTATCGTGTGGACCAGGAAAATGAGTTCCAGAGAGGGAAAGGAACTTGCCCGAAGTCACACAGTAAATTGGAGCCAGAAGAACTTCAGAAGGCTCTGAGGGTGCCTTTTGGTTTATCCTATTTCCCTCGGGTTTCTGGAGGGAAAACTCTCCTCGGGGGTGTCAGTTGCAACCCTGCCCACCCCAACTCCAGGCTGGGTTGGAGGGCCTATGGAGCAGTGGGGCGTGGGGATTGCCCCCATGGGGCGAGCCGATACCACATCCTGCTGATTCAGGCCTCTTGGGAAGCCCTGACTTTTATCTAGAAAACTCCCCATGGTACAGTACACAGGGGGTCTGAGGCCCTGGCTTCTGATCCCAGATCGGATTCTGACTTGAGCAGGTCTCCTCCCTCTGGGCCTGAAGAAAGGGTGGGCCGAGCAAATGATATCTAAGTCCCCCACTGGGACTGGAGCCGCCAGAGCTGGCTTGTCTGTGTTATTAGCATCTCGGCCGTAGTTCAGGTACATGGCTCTTGTGTGTCCATCCTGCCGGCCTGAGTGTCACCACAGTCAGGGTGTGTGTGTGCTGAGGGGTGACAGTGGGCAGTGGCCCAATCAGGCCCCCGTGTGGCGGTGGAAGGTCAGGCTGGGGGAGGTTGGAACAGCCTCATGCTCACACTGGGAAAATGCTTTGGTTCACTAAGTGGCCCATCTCCCTGCCAGCACCAAGCCCTCTGGAATCTGCCTCTTTGATTCCCGGTGCAGGGCAAACCCAGCAGTGGTCAGTCCGTGTCCCCTTCCGCCCGAGGCAAAGGCCACAGCTTGAACACCCCCAAGTCACTCAGTCTAAGCAGAGGAGCCCCTACTCATGTCTTCATCTGTTACGTGGACGCCTAAGGAGAATTAGACTTGGGCCTAATTATCCCGAACCCATGTGGCCAGGCCCTCACCCTCTGAAGGCAGGAAACTGAGGCCTAGCCCCATCACCATCACCTCCCTCCTCTGGGACTGCCCCAGGTGAGGCCCCACGTCTTCCCAGAAGCCGACTCCCCCTCCCACTGTGTGCGGGTAGGTGGGGTCCTCTGGCCTGTTCCTGTAACTGGGCCTGTGCTCTCCAGGTCTGGCTGTTTCCTTCTTCTCTCTCTTTAAAAACAGCTTCTGGGACTTCCCTGGCCGTCCTGTGGTTAAGACTCCGTGCTTCCAAGGCAGGGGGCGCACGTTCAATCCCTGGTCTGGGAGCTAAGATCCCGTATGCTGCACGGTGCGGCCAATAAATAAATACATAAATAAATAAATAAAAATAAAAACAGCTTCTGTCTTCAGGTCATAGATGCACTTCCAGCTCCTGAGACACTCATGAACTGAGATGCTTATCTTCAAAGCAGTGGTGTGGGTCATCTTTGTGGATGGATCGTTCATTCATTCATTCATACCTTCATTGATTGAGGCTGCACGAAGCACCGGGCCTGTGCTGGGCACCGTGCATACAGAGATGGGTAGAAGGCAGTCACTTCAGTGATTCTAATCCTCCCTGCACGAATGGGGGCAGTGGGGGATTTGGTAAGCTTCCCCCAGGCTGCTGGGGACCAGCCCACATGTTCCTTGGAGAGGGACAGGGGTCCCATCACATACTCTGACATGCGGGTGTCTGTGGAGACCAGCAGGGGGTTCCATTTCCTGTGGCCTTGTGCTCAATCTTGCTTCAGACCATACTCCCATATTCAGACCGTGCAGAGGGAGGCTGAGCCTCCCTGCAGGGCCCCGAGTGCCGCTGGGTGTATCTCCCCTAGGGCCTGGTCTGCCTGTGGTCAACCGAGGCCACACAGAGGGCCTCACTGATGGCCCCACTGGCCCATGAATCAGGGTGGCCCCCAGAGCTGCATTCAGTGTCCTCACTTCGGGTGGACGACCCCCCCCCCCCCCCCAGAGCAGCCGCCACTACCAGCTCTGCAGGAAGTGGTTCTTTTCTGTTTCCCCCTCTTCAGTCACACATAGACACCCGATGACACTACAAAGGAGAGGCCGGGCCGGAGGGCCAGGGCCTCAGCTTAGACGGCTCTCTTCGGGCGGTGCCAAGGTCTGGCTGCAGAGATGGGCCTGCGGGCTGGGCCCTTGGGGAAGCCTTTGGAGTTTTTAATGCGTTTTTCTAAAATGGGTGAATCCTTCTGTTTTATGAACTAAGAATATCAATATATACTAATTGTCAAATTATTTGTAGAAGACAGAAAAGAATAAAAAAGAGAGTTTACCTCTAGGCTGTCTAACTGGAGACAACCACTGCTGACGTTCCTGATGTGAATCTTTCTAGACACTTTCCTGTGCAAATATACACACCTTTTAAAAAAAACAAGAATGGGCTCATGCAACATATGCTTTTGTGCTTAGCGTCATGGTTGTCTCTCCGAGTTAGGAGATGTAGGTCCCATTCACTGTTCTCGAGGAAGTCACGATTACTCATCCCATTCCCCTGCTGGTGGACACTCAGATGGTTTCCATTTTTCTCCTATTGCCAGCACTGCTGGGATGGACATCTCTGGACAGTCACCGGGTGCACGCCTTCTGTGATTGCCTTGCAATGAATCTCTAGGCGGGGGATTACGTGGTCACAGGGATGTACATTTAAGCGACCAAGGGTGTTGCTTCCTGTGTTTTGATCAGTATCGGCTTTAGGTTGAGGGGGAAAACAATTCCCTGGTGTCTTCCCAGGTTCACTTGAGCCCCTAATCCCTTCATCCTCCTTCCAGCCCCAGTCTGCTGGTTTCTGGTTGACCCGCTTTCCCTGCGGCAAGAGCCTTGCTGGTTTGCCTGTCCTCTGTCCAGCATGGTCAATGTCATCCCTGTGCTGCTCTGGGGGGATCGGGTGGTAGAGACATGGCAAAACCCAGCAAAGGCCAAGACTGGTGTCAGGTTGGGGGGGTTCTCCTCCCTCTCTGACACGTGTCGTTGGGCCTTAGACTGGGTGACAAGGATGCTGAAACCTTTCTCGGGGCTTGTGTGAAGGCTAAACTGAGACATGATGGCAAAACTCTTTGTAAACTGTAAAAGGCAGGATAGGTATGAGGGGGCACAAGGAGGCAAAGGGCGTCGTGGAGGTTGAACGGGGGTGGGGTGGGGAAGGGAAAGCCATGTGACCCAAGGAGGGGGTTCCTTGTCCCCACCTCTGAGGCAACACAGGGACCTGCTGGAGACACACCTGCCCTGCGTGTGGGCACTAAGGGGCCAGGAGGAAGGGGAAGAGCTTTGCTGCCGAGGATGTGGCCCCAGAGGGAGGTTGCTGGGCCTGGACCCATTCATTTATTCAACAACTTATTATTTTTTTTTTTTGCGGTACGCGGGCCTCTCACTGTTGTGGCCTCTCCCGTTGCGGAGCACAGGCTCCGGACGCGCAGGCTCAGCGGCCATGGCTCACGGGCCCAGCCGCTCCGCGGCATGTGGGATCCTCCCGGACCGGGGCACGAACCTGCGTCCCCTGCATCGGCAGGCGGACTCCCAACCGCTGCGCCGCCAGGAAAGCCCTCAACAACTTATTAAATGCCTGCTATGAGCTAGACACTGTTCTTGGTGTTGGGGATATAGCAGTGAACAAAACAGACCCAAAACACCCCTTCCCTCATGCTTCTAACATTCTAATTTGGGGAGATAGACAACAAACAAAATAAATAAGTAAAAACATATTGTGTGTCAGATGGTGAGAAATGCTAAGGAGGGGAATAAGGAATGGCGATTTTGTCTTTTTATTTTAAAAAATTTTGTTGGAGTAGAGTTGACTTACAATGTTGTGTTAGTTTCAGGTGTACAGCAAAGTGATTCAGTTACACGTATACATATATTCATTCTTTTTCAGATTCTCTACCCATATAGGTTATTACAGAATATTGAGGAGAGTTCCCTGTCCTTAGGAATGGCGATTTTAAATAGGGTTGTCAGGTAAGGTTTCCACCTAAGGTGAGGAAGGAGCCGTGTGGATATCTGGGAGAAGGGCTTTCCGGGCAGCGGATCAGGCAGTGCAAAGACCCTGAGGCAGGAGCTGTGCAGCGTGTTTGATGGCGGGAAGACCAATGCGGTAGAAGCAGGGCAAGCAGGGGAGAGCAGTAAAATATGAAATTGGAGAGGCTCCAGGTCCTTTTTACAGGCTCTCGCTCTGTGTGCAGTGCAGAGAATGCACTGGACGGAGCAAGGGCAGAAAGCAGGGAGACCAGCCAGGAGGTGAGAAATGATGGTGGCTCAGACCACGTGGCTGCTATGGAGGTGGTGGAAGTGGTCAGAGGTGCTCGTGGTCAGAGTCTGGCTACAAGTTGAAGGTGGAACCAGCAAGGTTTGCATTGCATGGATTGCAGGTGGGACGTGAAAGAAAGAGGGGTCGGGGGGGTTTTGGCCAGAGCACTTGGAAGGGTGGAGGGGCCTTGTCCTGAGATGGAGCCAATCAGCTGTTTGCTTTTGGCTGTATCACCCTTGAGATGCCATTGAACATTCCAGTGGGGATGCCGAGGGGGCCATGGGCTGTGGGAGATGTGAGTCTGGGCCCAGGAGAGAGGTCCAGGCTGGGGACATACTGGAGTCATCACTGTGGACGTGGGAGTGATGGTGGGCGGTGGCAGCAGAGTCCTGTGAAGTCACTACCCTGCCTTTCTCTGCCCCTTGGTTGTGCCCCAGAGAAGGGCCAGACAGTTCCATCCAGAGTCCCCCCCTCCACCTGTCAGCCATTCCCCTCCCCCACCCCTCCTTTTCCAGCCACCTGTTGTCTCTGTGTGGGTGGTGAGAGGGGGTTGCTATTTTGGGCTCCCTCCATCCCATACTGAGCAGAGGAAAGAGCTTCGGAAGCTTGGTGCCAGCCCCAGCTCGCTTGAAACTAGGTCAGTCTGGAGCCTGGAGCCTCCACGGCCGGCTCCGGCCTGTCATCCATACGAGACTCGTGTGTCTCTGCACCCAGCGGGTGCCATCTGGGCCCCCCAAGGCCCTGGTCGCCCCGCTGGTCCTCTGTTCGAGCTCAGAAGGTGAAACAGCCAATTCCTTTGCGGGCTCCAAGCACGGGCGGTGGGAGGGGGCATTTCTGCCGACACTATTGCCCAGGCTGGCCGGGAGGGCTGCCCGCTGTGATTAGCAGGAAATACAAATGGGTTTGCAGAGTCCCCAGTCTCACACTTCACAGGAAGGATTCAGGCTCAGGCAAAACTGTCTTTGAGCCTTTTCCTTGGTTGGCTGCGAAACATGTATAAATAGACAGTGTTAATGACTTCAAAAAAACACACACACAAACTTTTTTTGAGTTGCAACACACACACGCACACACAAAACCACAAGATATAGAACACCTCAAGATATAGAACATTTCCTTCCCCCCAGAAGGCTCCCTAGTGTCTCTACCCATCCATACCTCCCCTCCTCCCACCACGAGCTAAGCCCCTTTCTGACTCTATCATGATCCATTAGTTTACGTCTTCTTGGGCTTCATATAAATGGAATCACAGAGGATGTGCTCTCTGGTGTCTGGCTTCTTTCACTCAATGTTACACCTGTGAAATTCATCCCTGCTTTTTTTTTTTTGGCGGTATGCGGGCCTCTCACTGCTGTGGCCTCTCCCGCCGCGCGCGGAGCACAGGCTCCGGTCGCGCAGGCTCAGCGGCCATGGCTCACAGGCCCAGCTGCTCCGCGGCATGTGGGATCCTCCCGGACCGGGGCACAAACCTGCGTCCCCCCTGCATCGGCAGGCGGACTCCCAACCACTGCGCCACCAGGGAAGCCTGGTCTGTACTTTTTAATTGCTATGTTGGATCCCATTGTATGAATACTGCATCTCTTCAGTGTTCATGATGTTACTCTAAGCAACATGAAGATGTAGATGTCGTGTCTTTTCCAGCATTGTAGCCACAGAGCCTGGCATGAGCTTTGCCATACAGTTTGTCCGATGATGGATGAACCATTGTTCAAGTTCCCCTGGGCTGGATTCGAGCCATGATGTGCTCATCACATTTGTGGACTGCATCTCAGTCATGCTGGGATTGTCTATCAGGGACCAAGTAGTTATTCATGAAAACCTCTGGCAAGGACCTGGAGTCCACAGTCCTTGTCCCTCCTCCCTGCTCTGTGGAGGTGCGTCCCCTCCTGCATCAGGCCCATCTGCCCATAGCAGAACACCACCTTGTTCCAATCTGGTTCTGGGGTTGCTTGAGCCCCTGATGTGACCCCTCGGCCCCCACCTTGGGGAAATGAGTAGAAACATCTGTACATCAAGTGGCCTGAAGCAGTGCAGAGGTGAAGTGCCCAAGGCAGAGTGAGGACACTCTGTGTGTGTGACCACAGCCATATCACTACCCTCTCTGGGCCCTGCTTCCCTCACCTGTACAGATAGGCTTTGTCTCATTTTGGTTCTCTCAGGGCTTCTGTCCCCTGTTAGAACTGGCTGTGTCGGCCCACAGGATGGGACAGGTGGGGGAATGTTTCAGAATCTCCCTCCTCTGTTGGCTGCTGGGATGGGCTGATGGGGTTCAAAGCTGCCATCCCAGAATTGCTTCTCCAGGTGGAACGCTGTTGCTCAGCCAGGTACGTTGCTGAAAGATTGCTCCCCCAGCCCTGCCCTGGCCCTCGTTTTGATGGTGAAATGTGAAGTCAGGAAGCAGCTAGCTCTTGAGTGAAGTCTCAAAATGAATCCATCAAGGCAAATGGGATCTTGATTTTTTTTTCTGTTCCGTGTTTGCTGTTTCCTGAGTGGAAACATAAAAATGACAGGGTGCTTTCAATAGAGAACAAAGTGAGAGGGAGGATGGAGTACACGTTAGGTGGGAATGTTAAAACCAGGCTCTTTGTGAGGAGAAGGGCTCCTGCAACAGGCCCTGGGTCTTCTGCCTTCATACACAGAAGCTGCACCTATACATCTGTGTGAATCCAAATGAAAAGAAGCTAGATATTTTGCCTATACTAGTAGCAAATGTGTGACACACATATAGCCATTCCATTCCTGTGCCCCTAACAGACATCACTAATCAATTACAGTATATGTTTCTGCCTAGTTCAAATGCAGCTTAGGTTCATTCTTAGCATAAATAGCATTTCATACCATTAGATCTGGTGTGTGAATTGAAATCTGTTTAACTCTGGTCTATACATAACCAAGCAGTATGAAAACTTGGAAACTTTTGCATGTTGGAGAGTTTTGTTTGTTTGTTTGTTTTTTGTTCTTTCCTTTGTCCAGGTCTTTGGCTTGACTTAATCTAGACGCTCACTAGGTAAAATTTGAGAGCTCTAGAAAGAGCGACCTGAAAACCACTGTTACTGCGTCATTCCTTGAGGTACCTTTTAAAAGTAGGAAGCAGAAGGATCTTTCTGAATCTTTAGTGTGGGTTTTATAGCCCGAAAAAGGGCCTTGGGATAGCATCAGAGCTGGGGAACTTTGGGAAGGGAGATAAAGAAAGATGGCAGGCTTGACCCTTTGAGCTGACTTCTCCTTTTGGGTTGGGGTCAGCCCTGGATTCAAAATAAGTAACAACAATGACAATAACACAACAGCAACACATCCCTCACGTCTGTAGGTCACATTACAGTTTACCACATGCTCTCCCAGACCCTGAAAAGCGTCATTATCCTCATTTTAAGGATGAGGAAACAGATACAGAGAAGTTCAGCGATCTATGCGGTGACACACAGCTAAGAATAGCCCGAATTGTCCTGTGTGACCCCAACTCTCATGATATTCCCACGGCCAAGTGAAGTGTCCTCACTGATCCCCCAGTTTTCGAATTCCTTTTCTACTTCTTTTTTTCTTTTCTTTTTGCGGTACGCGGGCCTCTCACTGTTGTGGCCTCTCCCGTTGTGGAGCACAGGCTCCGGACGTGCAGGCTCAGCGGCCATGGCTCACAGGCCCAGCCGCTCCGGGGCACAAACCCGCGTCGCCTGCATCGGCAGGTAGACTCAACCACTGCGCCACCAGAGAAGCACCTTTTCTACTTCTTACCTGACTGCTCTGTCGGCATGTCTTTGCCTGCTGCCCCGGCTACTGACTGTCGCCGAGTTGAATGTATTCATGGCACATGTAAAGTGGAGATGCTTTTCTCCACTTTCTCCCCGGCAGTTCCATGGGGCTCGGTCCCATCTCCTTCCCTGGTGGAAGATGACTTGGGTTCTTCCCTCTGGGCACCCCCAGCCTTGTTCACAGTACCCTTCCTATGTGCTGCTTCAAGCTGACAACATAGCAGTCAGGGGAGGTCTGGGGGCTTGAGAGTGAAGTTAGGTCTGGACCTGCCCTCTGCAACTGGCTTGCTTCAGCCCCAACATGGAATCAACTTATTAAAAGCTGCAGTGCCTGAAAGTTAGCTCCCAAGAGCATCTTCCTGGTTTTTCCACTTGTCTCTAAGTTACTTCGGAATTTCTCTGTGGACCTCGGGCCCCCCTATGAAAACCTATTGCTTTCTAAGTGACACTTATATTCTGATCCCCCAGGGAGAAAACAGAGAAGAGAATCCCTGCAAAACCAGCCCCCAAGTTGGATCCTGCCTGGACAGTACTGTGTTTCCTAATAAGCTTCCCACCTCCATCCAACCCTTCTTCCAGGCAGCTGCCAGAGTGATCTCCGTAAAACAGAAATCCGTTTCCTTCACACTGCCCTCCCCCACTTAAAGCCCTTTCCTCCAAGCTCTTTAGCCCCTCCCCCACCACACACCCACCCCCTCACACACACCAGGCAGATGCTATCAGTGAACTAATCTGACCAGACTAGGGGGACATCGGCGTGCTGGGGGCTGCAGTGAACTGGAAACGGGGGGCATGGCGACTCCCCATCTAAAAAGAACCATCGCAACCCTGATTGTTGCCATAGAAGAGCACGGCTCTGTGGTCCCAGATCCTAATTTTCCAACACAACCTGGTTAATCTGTGTTTTAATAGGAAATCTCCCAATTTTCAAATGTTGGTTTATATTTTTTAAAAAGCACCATGTGGGCCACTAAAAAAGCCTTTCTGGGCTTCCCTGGTGGCGCAGTGGTTGAGAGTCCGCCTGCCGATGCAGGGGACGCGGGTTCGTGCCCCGGTCCGGGAGGATCCCACATGCCGCGGAGCGGCTGGGCCCGTGAGCCATGGCCGCTGAGCCTGCGCGTCTGGAGCCTGTGCTCCGCAGCGGGAGAGGCCACAGCAGTGAGAGGCCCACGTACCACAAAAAAAAAAAAAAAAAGCCTTTCCCACAACAAAACATACGCACATGTTGTGACCTTTGCCCTATGCTCTATGCTCAGGAGATACTGGCAGTTCTCCGTAAACGCCACGGTCTTTCGTATCTGTGGCTTCACATGTCCTGATCCACACGTTGTCTCCGTAGATCAGCTTGTCCTCATGCTGTGATCATGCCAGCTGTGTGGCTTTGGGCCAGACGAGGGAACATCATAGTGACTCAGTTCCCTCCTCCGTAAGGTGAAAATAATAACGTCACCTACCTTGAAGAGTGATGGGGAAGGTAACATGGGTGAATGGTTGTAAAGCGTGAGAAAGTGCTTGGCATATTATAGGTGCTAAGTCAGTGTTAGCTAACTTCGTCTTTATAATCATTATCATCCTTCTACTCTTGGTTGTCACCTCCTCTGAGAAGCCTTCCTATATTCCTCGAGGACAGACCATCCGCCCTCCCCGCCAGATCCTGTAGCACACGTTCCCCCCGCCATGCCAGCACCCAACTCACTGTATTGGCTGTTAGCGTCTCAGTCTCCCACTGACTGAGCACCTGGAGAGGAGGAGCTGTGTCTTTCTTTCCAGACACAACTCCTAACAGCACCTGGCCCAGAAGAGGCCTCCATGGAATCTGGCTGAATAGATGGACCTTGAATGAATGGGGGGCTGGAGGCCTGATCAACTAGATATTTCAGGCTGGCTTCTTCTGGAGGCACAGCAGGTGGGCTTGTCTGACTCCCACTTCAGTGTGGCATCCATCCCTCCCAGCAGCTCCTCTGGGTGGCTGATGGAAGCAAGGAAACAGGAAGTGAAGTTAACAGACACTGACCAAGCCCCTTTCACTTCAGGTGTGAATGAAAGAAACTGAGCCCCTCGAGAGCCGAGCGGGGGTTGGGGGATGCGTGAGTCATGGTGTGTCATAGAGATCTTTTGGATACATCTTTCAGTTTCAAAAGCATGAAACACTCTTACTACAGGTTGAGAAACTGGAACACCAAATGACTGTGTCCCAAACAGGACGCTGCTATCTGTGTCTGGTAAAGTACCTGGGAGTTTTTTTTTTTGCTCCACCCAACGTTGGTGGCTGAGCTGTGGGACCTTATAGTGATGTTATGGGTCCTATACAGTAGCGTTCCTGAACCTCTGAGACGTGACTAATTCTTCTGTCCTTGAGCTGGTGTTAAAAAAAAAAGAGAACACAAAAACCCTCTGTGGTCACAACCAAGATGTGATTGATGATAGACTCTGAGCCCTGAGAGTCTTACCAACCTACTCTGGCACGTTTTGGGGATGCTGTGAAACTCAACAGAGCTGCCTGTCATCATAAGAGAACCAAACGAGTGTGGGTAAGATATTCAGATCAGCTCACGAGTTCTGTTTCTCGCTGGTTGTACAAACAGACACTTGCTGGAAGCTGCTTCAGTGAGAGCAAGGTGGAGCTTTGCGAGAGCACAGTCGAGTGTTTGCTGGGAATGATGGAGGTTTTTTCCATTTTCTCATTTTCCATTACTTGAATAGCGTTATGACCTGGGACTTTTTGTGTGGGGTCCTGGCTGAATGTTTGTGATTTTCAGGAGTTCTGGTGGGAGTCAGGTGTGGCATGGATAGGGTGAATCTGAAACTCACCTCAAATTTATTTTCCATTCATCGTTATCAATTACCCGCATCATTTTTTTTTTTTTTTTTTGCGGTACACGGGCCTCTCACTGTTGTGGCCTCTCCCGTTGCGGAGCACAGGCTCCGGATGCGCAGGCCCAGCGGCTGTGGCTCACGGGCCCGGCCGCTCCGCGGCATGTGGGATCTTCCCGGACCGGGGCACGAACCCGCGTCCCCTGCATCGGCAGGCGGACTCTCAACCACTGCGCCACCAGGGAAGCCCTGTCAGATTATTTTTAAAGAGGGCCCCCAAACTGTATAAGCTTCAGGCCCCCAAACCCAGATCCATCCCTGACCATGTATCATGAATAATCGAGAGCTGACTCTATTGCCTTAAGAGTTGGAACCTTGGCTTCATCTGGGATCCAGCTAGTGACAGGCTTGTTCATCTTGTTTGTAGTTGTTATGAAAACTATTTACTTAATACCCCAGATAAGAATCAGATCCTAGGGGGACTTCGCTGGTGGCACAGTGGTTAAGAATCCACCTGCCAGTGCAGGGGACAGGAGTTTGAGCCCTGGTCCGGGAAGATCCCACATGCCGCAGAGCAAGTAAGTCCATGCGCTGCAACTACTGAGCCTGTGCTCTAGAGCCCTTGAGCCACAACTACTGAGCCCACGTGCCACAACTACTGAAGCCCGCGCGCCTAGAGCCTGGGCTCCACAACAAGAGAAGCCACCGCCATGAGAAGCCCTCGCACTGCAATGAAGAGTAGCCCCCGCACGCGACAACTAGAGAAAGCCTGTGTGCAGCAATGAAGACCCAACGCAACCATAAATTAATTAATTAATTAAAAAAAAAAAGAATCATACCCTAGGGACCAAGGTATGACACCTGTGTAGATAATAACTGTGGGTAGTCCTTGCTAGAAAATAAACTGTGGGTAGTCCGATGTGATGTGCATTTGAATTAGCTTGGATGGCAGGGAGAGTAGTAAATGTGAAGGAGTTTCTCAGCTGACAGTGACAGCTGACACATACACGGACCTCTACAAGATCTCACAGGTAGGGTTTCAAGGAGCTGACAACCACCTGTGAGGCAGGCAGGACAGGGGTCATTATTATCCCTTTCAGCAGGTGCACAGACAGACCCAGAGGTCAAGGAGCTCATTCAAGGTCACAATGGCACTAAGAGGCACAGCCAGGATTCAAACCCAAGTTGCTGAAACTCCAAATTCAGTGCTCTTTTAACTGCCATCATGTTGCTTTTCCAAGAGGCTGCATGCAAGAAAGACCAGGATAGATTTGCTGACAAGTATTTGCTCCTTCTGGAGAGTGACTGAACTTGAACTCTACTTGGGGCCGGCAGCAGGAGAGGAGGGTGTCGGTGAGAGTGAAAGTGACTGGGAGGGGTCAGTGTGCTGGGCTCTGTGCCCAGCAGGGTCACCAAGGCCTCTCAGTCCAGCCAAGTGCATGTTATTCTCTGGGGTTTGCGGAAGAGGAGACTGGGGCTCACACAGAAGGTAGATGCTCTCCCCCTCCCCCACCCCCCTCCTTGATTGTCAGGTTCAAGGTTAACCTGAAGAGGTTGGCTGCTGCTCACCAGGTGATAAACCAAAATGCCCACTTGAGATGTGACGACCCTTTGAGTTTGTGACTCTGCTTTTCCCAGTTGACTATTGACTTGAACGTTTGGTGTGGTGTGAGGGGAGATGGTCTTGTGTTTTGACTGATAAACATTACCTATCTAACAGGTTAATACTGGACAACTAATCCAGCTGTCTAGCTTCTGTGCGGGTATACAGCAGTGCCAGGCTACGAAGACCCTAGAACATGGCAGGACTAGAAGGGACTTCTGAATGTGTCTAGTCCTAGGGCTACAAACTCAGATGCCCAAGGAGCCAGGCAGGTGGCTATGCCATGGGAATCAAGCCAGGGGTAAGCCGAGAGGGAGTGACAGGGCTGTGGCATTCAAATTCAGAAACTTCAAAACTCTGTGCTGATAAAACAAAATTTGCCATTCTGGGCAGATCTGGCTCCATGCTGTCAGTTTGCCCCTCAAATGTGGTCAGAAATTCATTGTACCAGCAGGAGAGCTGAAGCTCTGGGTGACAGAGGCCTCCCAGCATCCAGTTAGACCATGAATTAATTCATGAGTTTGTCCTTGTAAATTGTTTTTTGGCCCTGCTTTGCGGCACGCGGGATCGTAGGTCCCCAACGGCCAGGGATCGAACCCGAGCCCCCTGCGGTGGAAGTGCAGAGTCCTAACCACTGCACCGCCAGGGAAGTCCCTGTTCTTGTAAATTTTTTCAAAAAGCCCTTCATTTGCATGTAAGGTTTCAGAGTTTATGAAGTGTGTGGTCACACAAACTATTCTAGTGGGTCCTCAAAGTATGGCATCCACACTTTAAATATGTGGAGGCTGAGGTTCAGAAAGCTTAGCCAACTTCGACTCCATGTTGGGTGACTGTAAATCCTGCTCATTCGGGACAGTCCCCACTTACACTGACTGTCCCACCATCAGCATTAATAGCTCCTTTTGCTTCCCAGAGTGTCCTGGCTCAAGGGATAAATCACTGGCCACACTAGCAAAAGGTCCCTGGGGGCTCTGGACTTGGCCCTTTTCCCTGACCTTCTGAGGCATCACAGCTCGCACATGGCCGAGCAGCTCTGGTTCCTGATTGGGTCTCTCTCCTCTGTCCTCGGAAGGACAGCAACGAGGGCACTCAAGTGGGAGTGGTGAGGCGATGTGGCTTTTAAGGAGAGCACAGGCTCTGGTGTCTGTCTGACCCCAGTTCCAATGCAGAGCCTGCCACTTACCCACATAAGCTACTTCACCTCTCTGAGCCTCAGTTTCCATATCTGTGAAATGGAGGTAATCATAACAGCGACCTCACAGCCTACGTTTGAGGATTAACTGAGAGGATGCGGGAAAACCACTTAGAGCACAGCTTGCATCGACATTGGTAGTTACCACGGGGTGGATGAGGAGTGTTTGGAACTGGCTAACCTTGGCCCCTGTGGGGAAACTGTCACAGTCTAAGACATTTGAGGCAGTTCGAAGCCAAAATCACTGGCCGGTGGTCATGAGACATGGACTGACCTGTTTGGAGGCCTGAAGCCCCGGACTGGCCACACGCCCAGGAGTGCTGGTGCCATGTGCCCGGGCTGCGTGGGAGCTCAGTGGGATGGGTGGGGGTGGGGAGGGGCCCTCTGCGATCTTCGTGACTCTGCACTTGTCTCACTGAGGAGGTGGGTTTGGAGTTGAGTGGGAGGTGGCGGGTTGGCTGGGGTGCACTTTGGCATTTGGCTAAGATGTGTTTTCCCAGAAGTGCATGGCTGTCAGGGCATAGAGAGGCCTAGGGGCAAGGAGAGGAAAGCGCAAAGCAGGCGAGCTTACCGGGGCCACGGGGCCCATGGGACACGCAGGTTTGTGGGCACTGTCCACGCCACCCAGGGAGAGCACCCAGAGCACAGCCACGCTGTGGTTTAGAGGCGCCAGGACGTGAAATCTAGCCCGGCTCCCTTTAGGGCCCAGTGGCTCTCCACCTTGGCCACACGTTAGAATCCCCTGGGGAGCTTAAAAGAATCCTCTGTCCAGGCTGTACCCCAGACCGATTAAGTCAGGATTCCTGGGGTGGCCGCAGACGTCAGGACTCAGCACACTCTGAGCTCAGCCCTCATCCTGCAAATTGTGATCAGACCCATTTGTGACCATGAGCACTAATTCTTCTTGTGAGCAAACGCAGATGTTGCTGGAAAAGCACTTTGTGAGCCATCAGGGGCCATGTAGGCGTAAGGTCATAACCATCAATCCGTCCAACAGTACCGCATCCTGCCGACAAGTGAGTCGCATCAGGTGTGCCGCCTTGGCATTTATTCCTTGGATAGGTCTGGTCACACATGGGAGTAACAGAGCAAGGGCAGGACGAGGAGAAACACCCTTGGGGTCTTCAGGATGCTGACCTGGGGTCTTCGCTGACCAGAGCTGGCAGGCAGTGGTGTGGTGATGGGCTTTGTGTGGGTCTCCGGCTCTGGGTTGGCAGGACAGCTCTGTCACCACCGGCCATGTGGCTTCCCCTGTCCAGGCCTCAGTTTGTCCTTGGGGCTCTGTGTGCCTGCAGGCGTGGGGCCCCGTGAGAAGTCAGTGCAAGGCTTCTGCTCGACCACGCACATTGTAGCATCCGAGCCACGCTCCTCTGAAGCCCTCTTGCCAGGCTGGGGGCGCCTCTTCATTTTTACTTTTGACAGAGCAAACCGATGATCTAGTCTGATATCCGGATCTTGCTCTAGTTGCATTTCTATTTCCCTGCATTGCTGGGGCCTGATGGTTCTCAAACTTCTTAAGAATTACCTGCTACGCTTTTTAAAATGCAATTTCCTGGTTTCAGTAGGTCTGGGGGAACCTAGGAATCTGCATTTTCTCAAGTGCCATCTGGGGAAGTGTGAGCTGGATGGTTTGCATAGCCCAGAGCTCTGTTCCTTCCACCTGTCATTTATCCTGACCCCCTCACTTAACACGTCACCTCTGAGCACCTGTACTTGGGCTTTGGGGTAAATGACCAGGTTTGACCTCTGCTCTGCCACTTACAGCTGTGAGACGCAGGACAAGGTGTTCTGTCCCTTTGAGCCTCAGTGTCCTTGACTGTAAAGTGGGGAGACAATGCATGGCTCCGTATGTGTCAGTCAGGGTTACATTTCTCTGTGCCTGCCTGGGTTCTGGGCAGGCACAGCCCGCGGCTTCCCCTGATCCCAGTGCTGGCCCCCGGCCCCTGCCCCTCGCCCCGTCTCAGACACCCCCCCATCCTTGCGTGGGCTTTCAGGCTGACCCTACATCATGGCCGGTACTTGGGGAAAAGGGAGCAGCTCTACGGTGGGCAGAACCGGCTGTGGGTTGGTGTGGAGGACGAGAGGAAGTTCAGGATGAACGACCAAGTCTAAGTCTAAACACAGGGGATTCTGACAGATGGCCGTGAGCGGCAGAAGGGACACTGTGATGAACAGGATGTGTCTCCAGCCCTGTTCTTGGTCTTGGGGCCCTACTCGGAGCTGCTGGGATGGTAATATAGAGCATGAGGATGATACTAAGAGATACGTTTACCGAGCACATGGCCATTTTCGAGTACTAAGAGACTCGCGTCTTTAACTCAATCTTCACACCGTGAGACTGTTGCTATCTCCATTCTAGAGATGAAGGAGCAGAGGCCCACGTAGTAGGGGCTAGAGTTGATTCCAGGTCTGTTGCTGTGGTTACATCCACTTCTGCAGTCCCCTTATTCAGAATTAGGACTGGCAGCTCATAGCACATTACAATTTTCGAAACACTTTGCATACAAAGTATCTGAGTTGATTCTTAGAACTAACACTCTTCACTGGGTACTGTTTAAAAAAAGCCTTTAGTGGAGTATTATTCACATAGTCTAGCATTCACTTACTTTCATTGTACAATCGAATCCTCTTTAGTAAATTTACAAAGTTTGTGTCACCACAATCAGATTTTATGACCTTCCCTTCATCCGAAAGATCCCTCGTGCCCGCTTGCAGTCACTAACCACTCCTACCCCAGCTCTCGGCAGCCACCGATCTACTTTCTGTCTCTGTGGATTTGCCTTCTGTGGGTATTTAATATAAATGGAATCATATAACATGTGGTCTTTTGTGCCTGGCTTCTTTCGCTGGGCAGAATGTCTTTGAGGTTCATCCATATCATCGCAGGTGTCAGTACCTCATTTTTTTTTTTTTTTTACTGTGTATTCCATTGTACGCATTTATCACTTTTGGTTTATCCATTCTCCAGTCGATGAGTGTTTGGCTTGTTTTCAGTCTTGCCACCAGGTTCTTGTGACATCTTACAGCTCAAGACACTGAGTGCTGAGTTATCGCCATCTTCATTTACGGCTGAAATGTCTTACAGTTAACCTGCTAGGAGGTGTCAGAGGCAGACTCGAGCCCCGTCAGCCCAATTCCAAACGCACTTATGGTTCCCTTAAAGCCACCGGTTTCAGCTACAAGCCCCGGCAGCCGCTTTCCCATTTGCTTTTGAAAGTCCCTCCTTCTTCTGCTCCTCTAGGATTCCTGGGGAAGGGCAGCCACCTCCCATCAGCCAGCCACTTCCAGCCCGGCGGGAAGAACTTCCAGTGGCTGCTGAGGCCTGGAAATCAATTTCAATTGAGTAGTGGCTCACTCTCTCCTAAGAGACGGGCTAATTTCCTGCAGCGGGAAGGACAGTGATGTGTGGTTTGGGCTTGACCCAGCATTCCCGGCTAGGAGAGCTGGGAGTTCACTGAAACACCACCCGTGAGTCTTTGATGTTAATTTTAAAAGCTCTCAGGTGCTGAGAAACTAGACCCAGAAACAAGCCGCTCCGGGGCACACAGAGGGCATTTTCTGGTCTTCTTTTCTCTTTCCATGGAGTTAGGGGAGACAGTTCTGGCCGTTCTGAGGACCGACTGCTCATAGCATCACGCTGGGACATCTACCTAGGCTGGTCTCTGGCCTCAGGGCAGGAGCCCTCTAAGGTCCAGGGATCAGGCCATGGCTGGGGAGATGGGGACAAGGCAGGGGTCTCCATCTGTGGGTCCACCACCCATAGGTCCCTGTGGTCATGGGGTGGGAGGAGGGGCAAAAACTGGGCTTACCTTGTCCCCCCAGGTTTAGAAGGTCTGCTCCAGGGAGGCAGGGTTGGGTGGGAACAAGGGCTGGCCCACAGCCATCCCAGGGTGACGTGTGGTCCAGTGTGGGGTTCACGTTGGCGTATGTGAGTGGGCTTTTCAGTGTCATGGGGGGACCCTGGCTAGGAATGGAAGTGTGGGTGTGATACGGGTTCCCATACCCCTCACCTCCATGCCTCAGCTGTGCTGAACTCCTGTCTCAAAGCTGCTCTCTTGGGAGAACACCCATCTCTTCTGGGGGACAACATGGGTCGGTGGAGAACTTGGGACTTGGCCAGACCTGGTGGGATCCTGGCTCTGTCACCATCCATGTGACCCTGGCCCAGGTTCTTCACTTTTCTGAACCTCAGTGTTCACACCTGTGGAATGGGGGCTGGACTCCTGCCCCACCTCCCGCTGAGTGTGTTTCCAGCATCCTTAGGGGAAGAGAAAGCACCCTGTGCCTCGTGCCTAAGAGGTGCAATGGTGGCAGTGTGGCCTGCTCAGGCCTCTCATTTTTCTGGACTCCTTCCAAGGTCCTGGGAATTGACAACTGTGGGTGCCTGTAGGGCCTGGAGGAGAAGAGAAATAGTTCTGTCCAAGCCCTTGGAGTTGAAATGCTTGCTATTTAGTTTCCTCCAGAGATGATTTATTCATTTTAGCTGGTGATTATAAATCAAGGGTCCAAATGCACAGAAAGCACTTTCATAGAGATTTTAATGCAGCCAAAGGGAGCCGGGGTGGAAAATGGACTTTACAGGGGCTGGAAGGGGGAACCATAATGATTCTCCTCTCCTGGCTGTGCCTTTATAGCATTGAAATGAGCATTTCTGTCAAAAATTAAAGACACAGTGGAATGAGTCTTATGCAGCCTTTAAAACTCTTATAAGGGTTTGTAATGACAGGAAATATTATTGATATGGTGTGAAGTGACACTCAAGCTAGATGTGTGGATTTATGGTGTAATCACAGCTCCATCATATATTTTAAGTGGTAATTTATAACTTTGTACTTTTAACTTATAAAAATACTAACTATATAATGTATAAATATAATTTTAATTTCAAAAGTATTAGTTACTAATATCTATTTACTAAAATGAATATTTATCCTTAAATATCTCCCCTTTCATGGGCACTCACTGTGTGCCAGGTGCTGTGAACAACCCTTGCTGTGTCTCATCTTACAGAACCTCTCAACAACGTTGTGAGGCAGATCCTCTTCTCCCCATTTCACAGACGAGGAAATGAGGCTGAGGAAGGTTGGATGATAGGTCCAAGGTTGCATGGATAGGAGGTGAAGTGGCCAGAGCAGTACCAGCAACTCTGCATCTCTGGCTCCCCTGCTCTTTCTTTTTTTTTTTTTTTAAGATTTTTTTTGATGTGGACCATTCTTACGTCTTCATTGAATTTGTTACAATATTGCTTCTGTTTTATGTTTTGGTTTTTTGGCTACGAGGCATATGGGCTCTTAGCTCCCCGACCAGGGATCAAACCGGCACCCCCTGCAGTAGAAGGCGAAGTCTTAACCACTGGACTGCCAGGGAAGCCCCTCCTCTGCTCTTTACGTTACCTTATTGACACACACTTCCCTATTCTATAGACACACACATCGTATATGTCGATGCAGAAGGAGGATGGGAAGACTTGAAAAAATGATGTAGAAATGGGGGCATTGATTATTTCAGGGTGGAGAGCTTGCTTATAGGCAGTTAAAAAATTTTTTTTAACGTTTGTGCATTTTCTAAAATGCCAACATATGACTATGTAGGGGAGGTTAAAAAAAAAACCCCAAACTTTATCTTTGTAGGTTCAGGACCTGGGGCCTGCAAATCAAACTGATTAAAGACAGATTAACAGGAGAAAAGGTTTATTTCATGTGTATTTCTTCACAGGAAAGAAGTGAAAACCCAAGGAAGGGGTTAGATTTGGGAACTTAGATACCGTTTTAACAAAAGGTGATAAATTGTGGAGATCTAACAAGACAAAGGAAGGGAGGGGGCTGAGCTTCTAAGGCCACTGAGGTAAATTGTGGGAAGGTACATATATGGAGGAAACTAATGGAAGATAAAGGTTATTTAGTAAGTTTGTTATGCAGACTCAGGTTGGTGCCTTCTCCATTGATAAGAGTCATCTCCAGTGACCAGGGTCATCCTCCTCTTCCGGGGATGGGAAAGAGAGACACCTGTACAAATGGGAATTTATGTTATCTTTACAAAGGGAAATGAATGCCCTGCTTTTAGGTAGAAAAGAGGAAGGCAGAGTGCTAATTGCTTTCAGCTCAAAACAATCCTTACGCCAAAGTGGGCTACTCTGGCATAC
Organism: Monodon monoceros; assembly: GCF_005190385.1. NCBI lineage: Eukaryota > Metazoa > Chordata > Mammalia > Artiodactyla > Monodontidae > Monodon > Monodon monoceros. The sequence continues at coordinate 97,345,739 of NW_021703784.1, read as the reverse complement.
TTCAATCTCCTTCAACTGTATATTTAATTTAACTCAAGAAAAATGTGATTATATTTCTTGTTTTAAATGTACTAACTTTGAGGACACGATTTAAAGGAGAAAAAGGTGTGCTTTTAAATGTCCTCTGTGCCTAGAGACTGTCATACAGAGTGAAGTAAGTCAGAAAGAGAAAAACAAATATCGTATGTTAACACATGTATGTGGAACCTGAAACAATTGGTATAGACGATCTTATTTACAAAGCAGAAATAGAGACACAGACGTAGAGAACAAATATACGGATACCAAGGGGGAAAGGGGGTAGGGTGGGATGAATTGGGAGAATGGGATTGACATATATACACTATTGATACTAGGTATAAAATTGATAACTAATGAGAACATACTGTATAGCACAGGAAACTCTACTCAATGCTCTGTGGTGACCTAAATGAGAAGGAAATCCAAAAAAGAAGGGACATATATATACGTATAACTGATTCACTTTGCCGTACACTAGAAACTACACAATATTGTAAAGCAACTATATGCCAATAAAAAAATAGAAAAAAGAGGGCTTCCCTGGTGGCGCAGTGGTTGAGAGTCCGCCTGCCGATGCAGGGGACGTGGGCTTGTGCCCCGGTCCGGGAAGATCCCACATGCCGCAGAGCGGCTGGGCCCGTGAGCTGTGGCCACTGAGCCTGCACGTCCGGAGCCTGTGCTCTGCAACGGGAGAGGCCACAACAGTGAGAGGCCCGCGTACCGCAAAAAAAAAAAAAGAAAAGAAAAGAAAAGAAAAGAAAAAAGAAATGTCCTCTGTGGACTCTTCTATTGGATAGGAAACAGATGTGTCACATAAGGTGTGACTAAGGGAAGGACCCCAAAGCCACTCAGATGAGGCAACCATTAAAGTCGATAGGCTGGGGCTTCCCTGGTGGCGCAGTGGTTAAGAATCCACCTGCCAGTGCAGGGGACACGGGTTCAAGCCTGGTCCAGGAAGATCCCACATACCGTGGAGCAACTAAGGCCTTGCACCACAACTACTGAGCCTGTGAGCCACAACTACTGAAGCCCGCGCGCCTAGAGCCCGTGCTCCGCAACAAGAGAAGCCACCGCAGTGAGAAGCCCGTGCACCGCAACGAAGAGTAACCCCCGCTCGCCGCAACTAGAGAAAGCCTGCGTTCAGCAAGGAAGACCCAAAGCAGCCAAAAAAAAAAAAAAAAAAAATGTCGATAGGCCGGGAGGTGGGAGAGCAGCTCAGGAAAGTCCTGGGATGTGACACGAGGGTGACAGAAACCAGTGAGGCCACAAGGAGCAGGACCAGAGCGGGCCAGGCTCAGGGCACAGCGGTCTGTGGGTGACACAGGCTGGGGCAGCGGGCTGCTTCTCTCTGCCTAGGACCCCTGCACTGGGTGTTTCATTTGTGCTGTTTTAAAACTTGGAGGAACCCAGGAAAAAAAAGTCAGTCAAGTCATTTAAAAAAGGACAACACAGAAAATCAAACTAAACGAATGATTTTTCCATCACAAAGCATTGTGTCATTACAAAATAAAACAGACTAGAAAAGGTCTTCTTCCCACAGTGATGAAACTGCGGTGGTTGGTTGTACAAAGAAAACAGAATTCAGCTGAACGTGCTGTGAGAGTGTGTGAAAAATAGATGTCAACGCCTTTGAAAAGTTCGAAGCAGTAATAACCACAGAGCATCAACAGCTAGGATTCATTGACACTTACTATATGCTGGGCACTGAGCCGGGAGTGACCAGAGAGATCACCCTGTGGTCACAATAACTTGTTGGGGACGATGCTGGTAACTGGATCATTATTGGTGGCGGGCATTTGTAGTGCGCAAACACTGTTCTAAGCCCGTTTCATGCCTTTGCTCACCTTGAATCACAGCAGCCCCGGGAGATGAGGAAACAGACGCAGAGAAGGGAAATAAACAGCTACTCCGTTGTGTGGGGAGGGTACCAGGGTTATCTCCAGTCCACCAGTTAAGAAGTGAGCCGCTGAGGCAGGTGAAGTAACTAACTCAAGGTCAGAGGTACACGCTCAGTACACGTCAGTGGAATGAGAAAATAAACATGTTGCTGGTACACGCGGTATTTAGGAGCGTTTCTTTAGAAGCCTTGGTTTGTGCTGCTTGGCTGGGCATTGGGGTTCCTCTTAATTTGAACCACATGGACACTCAGTGTGGAGAATTTACCATCACACACTTTGCCAAGGCCAGGTCTAATGACAGCTTTGGCTGAAACTTAAAGAGGAAAGGGTGCGTGCAGACAAGCAGGTAGTTTTCCGTGAAGTCAGTTGAAACCAGGCTTGTGATTCAAGAGCAGGCAGCTCGCTCAGCTCCTATTGAGGCCGGGCCTGCGGCGGGGGTGGGGGGGTGGGGGGGTAGGGGTGGGGGGGGGTGGGGACTGGAAGCACTTACCTGCCCAGCTGAGCTGAGCTTGCCAGAGAGTGGTCCCCAGGGCCTAGCTAGGTCGCGAAGGTGTCACTGGGGGACGAGGGGCTCCCTGGAGCCTTACCTGGGAGTAGGACCCGGGGGAGGGGGTGCCAGTTGGACAGGCAGCAAGCACAGAAGCTTAATGACCAGAAGGAAAGTGATGTTTTATACAGTCTGGTGCACATGTGCACCCGGGGTGAATTTCTGGCTCGTGCCTGGGCAGGAGCATGGGAACTGTAGGCGGGGGAGGGTTTTTGTTTCTTTTGTTTTGCTTTTTAACTCAGACTTTCTCTCCATCACCTTGGGGCCTGGTAGGCTGCTCATTTAAGAGCTCTCATCCTAGGAGACGGCCCTTCAAGGGCAATTTTATTTTATTTTATTTCAGGTGCTTAACATTTTTATTGGAGTATAGTTGATTTACAATGTTGTGTTAGTTTCAGGTGTACAGCAAAGTGATTCAGATATATATATATATATATATATATATATATATATATATATACATTTAAAAATATTCTTTTCCATTAGGTTTATCACAGGATATCGAATATAGTTCCCTGTGCTATACAGTAGGACCTTGTTGTTTATCTATTCTATATATAATAGTTTGCACCTGCTAATCCCAGACCTCCAATCCCTCCCTCCCCCACCCCCCTCCCCTTGGCAACCACAGGTCTGTTCTCTGTTTCGTATATATGTTCATTTGTGTCGTATTTTAGATTCCACTTGTAAGTGATGTCATATGGTATTTGTCTTTCTCTGTCTGACTTACTTCACTTAGTATGATAATCTCTAAATCCATTCATGTTGCTACAAATAGCATTGTTTCATTCTTTTTTATGGCTGAGTAATATTCCATTGTACATATGTACCACACCTTCTTCATCCATTCATCTGTCGATGGACATTTAGGTTGCTTCCATGTCTTGGCTATTGTGAATAGTGCTGCTGTGAACATAGGGGTGCGTGTATCTTTTTGGATTATACTTTTGTTCAGCTAAGTTTGTTTGTGATGCTCTTGGATGGGAGCTAGTGTGCTCAGTTGAAACCCACTTGCTACACAACATCAAAAGCTCTTGTTAAGAAGAGGCCCATTTTAGGAGCGTTTGTGGGGTTGGGGGATGGTGCTGCTAGCAGGTGGATTATTGAGAGATTTGCTGCAGAGCAAACATGGAACCCAAGACATCCTAACATGTTTGAGGTTCAAGAAAAAACAGAATAAAGGGCAGGACTCTGAGAGTCGTGTGTAGAAAAAGAGAACTAGATGACTGGGTGAAAGGCAGGTGCCTGCTGTACCTCTCCCAGTGATGCTGGCCTGGCTGAAGACAGAGCTGCATTCCTATGTGTGTACAGCCCAAGGTGGAGCTGGAAGTCACCTTCTAGTCACTGTGCAGATCAGGATATAGGTACCATTTAGCCTATACTTGGGTATTTGAGGGCTTTCACTATATCTTTTGAGAGAGGAACAATATTCTTAGCTGTGCCATTTATTCTAAATTACACCAAACACTTCCTATTCTTGAAAAACCGGCTGCCACCTCAAGAAATCAGGGAATGCTGCAGCTGGAGGCATCCCAGAATTCACCTGACATCCCCCATGTCCTCATCTTACAAAGGGGCAAGCTGAGGCCCTGATGGACATAGTGGATCAACCGTAGATATGATTACTAGCCTGGAGGCTGACTCCCCAGTCCAGCCCACTCATGGATATGTTAATTGCCTAGTGAAATACTGCAAACCACTTCGATATGCATCAGTAGGGGATTGGTTAAATAAATAATGGTACATCCTTATAGCCAGATGTATGGGTGGAAATATTTTAATGCAGACCACTAAAAAAGAATGAGGTAGATGGATTTTTATTGATGTGTAAGGATGTCTATGGCATATTAATGAGTGAAAGAAGCAGTTTGCAAGACAGCATTCTGTGTGTGTGTGTTATTGTACAACAAAATATAAGAGGTGATTATCTCCAGGTGGTAGGATCTTAGATTATTTTTACTTTCTTTTATAAGTTTTGTGCAGCATTTAGATTTTTCTTGCAATGAGTGTGACTTTGCTATAATAAGAAAAGATATGCTAATTTTGAAAATTGCTCCAATTGCTCATTTAAAATAGGTTTTAGGGAATTCCCTGGTGGTCTAGTGGTTAGGACTTGGTGCTTTCACTGCCGTGGCCCAGGTTCAATCCATGGTCGGGGAACTGAGATCCCTCAAGCTGCACGAGGCTGCCAAAAATAAAATAGGTTTTAAAAGTTATCAAAGAAATACATGCTCATGGTAGAAAACTTGGAAAACTGTTTTTTTGTTGTTTTTTTTTTGCGGTACGCGGGCCTCTCACCGCCGTGGCCTCTCCCGCCGCGGAGCACAGGCTCCGGACACGCAGGCCCAGCGGCCATGGCCCACGGGCCCAGCTGCTCCGCGGCACGTGGGATCCTCCCAGACTGGGGCACGAACCTGCGTCCCCCCCATTGGCAGGCGGACTCCCAGCCACTGCGCCACCAGGGAAGCCCGGAAAAGGGTTTTTTAAAACTGGTTGGAAAAAAGAAAATCCCATCCACTCCTACCGTCCAGAGTATCACGGGCAGTTGTTTGCTTGCTGTGTATCTTGTGGGGATTTATAAAAAGAATCATTTCTGAAAACTGCATAAAAGTCGATCTGATCTACATACCAGAATTTACTCACTGGTTTTCCCAGATGTTGGACATCTAGTTCTGGTTTTTCTTCATAACACATATGGTAAAGGACAACCCTGCACATATATGCTCATCCACACTGTATTCTTAGCAGTTCCTAAATGTGGATCTTCTGATCAAAAAAGTACAGGCATTGGTGCAGCCTCAGTACCTATTTCCCAATTGCTTTAAAAACAATTTATCCATTTACATTTCAATTCAAATATGGGAGAGTGCCTATTTGATCCCAATCTCATCTATGTGGCATCTGTCTTTTAAAAATCTTTACTAAACTAATTAATCATCTTTGAGCTATTAGAGGTCTGTCAGGCTAAATCAGGAGGCCGGTGCAAAGCTCTGTGATGCTGTGGGCATCATCTAAAATTGGCTTCACGACCTCTTGCATCCCTTCCTTTACAAAGGCATCCCAGTACTTCCGGATGTCTTTTCATCCCCGTGCAAAGGCATCCCGAAGTATCTGAGGGAAAGACCAAGTATTGTAACTTAGAGATTAAAGGCAGTTCTCCCTAAACCCATATGGTATTGGTGTATGTGGTGAAAGGGAGGGTGGAATTAAGTAGTTTTAAAGTTCACCTAGGCTTCCCTGGTGGCACAGTGGTTGAGAGTTCGCCTGACGATGCAGGGGACGCGGGTTCGTGCCCCGGTCCGGGAAGATCCCACATGCCGCGGCGCGGCTGGGCCCGTGAGCCATGGCCGCTGAGCCTGCGCGTCCGGAGCCTGTGCTCCGCAGCGGGAGAGGCCACAACAGTGAGAGGCCCGCGTACCGCAAAAATAATAATAATAAAATAAATAAATAAAGTTCACCTAAAGGATAAGCTGGTGAGAATTACCAAGAAATTTTTTAAAAATAAGAGTGGTGAAAGAAAGCTTGTCCTTCCAGATATTAAGCTCTCAGTGTTCCATAAAAATAGACCTAGAAGATAATATAGGCCAATGTTTATCTGATTTAAGGATGAAAGACTTACTAAGCACAAAATAGTGAAGGGAAGCTACAAAAGGAAAGTAGAAGTAGATTTTAAAATTCTGTGAGTCAAAAAGCATCACGAGCAAAAATTTAAGCTCTTTGATAACTAAGAGCACATATTGGCTACATATAGGAAAAAGGGTTAATATCCTTATTTATCCATTCATTTCACATTTATTGAGTGCTTACACTGGTTGGGGCACTGTTGTAAATGCTGGGGATTCAGTAAAGTATTAAGTACTTTGATATTTCCATAAAAAAAGATAAGACCCTAGCGGAAAAATAAGCACATGTAAGCAACTTACAAAAGAAAAGATAGAAATAACCAATAAGCATATAAGAAACCCCACCTCCCCCATAATCATGAGCAGGTAGATTAATTCAACAATGAGAAATAATTTTTCACTCTAAAATAATTTAAACATTTTGGAGCAGTTCAGCTGAGTTTTGACCCATTGAAGGGTAAATTGGTTAAAATATTTTGGAGATAATTTGATAGTAGTTTTTTATGATTAAAAAATAATGTAAGGACTTCCCTGGTGGTGCAGTGGTTAAGAATCCTCCTGCCAATGCAGGGGACACGGGTTTGTGCCCTGGTCCGGGAAGATCCCACATGCCGTGGAGCAACTAAACCCGCGCGCCGCAACTACTGAGCCTGCACTCTAGAGCCCGCGAGCCACAATGACTGAAGCCCGCGCGCCTAGAGCCCGTGCTCCGCAACAAGAGAAGCCACTGCGATGAGAAGCCCATGCACCGCAACAAAGAGTAGCCCCCGCTCGCCGCAACTAGAGAAAACCCTCACGCAGCAATGAAGACTCAATACAGCCAAAAATAAATAAATAAAGTATAAAAAATTTTTTAAAATGTAATTTGATCTAGAAATTCTAAGACTTTATCCTAAGCAATGAATCAGAGGTGCAGGCAAGGTTAAACTGACAAGGACGTTTATCACACCTTCATCATCACACACACACACACACACACACACGTATACAAATGGACTCAGAATGTTCAATATTGGAGTAATATTTTAATAAATTAAGATGCATTTATACATGGAATATTACATAGACATCAGAAAACTTTGTTTTCTAAGAATAATGACATATTACTAGGTTTAAAAACTAGGTTATAAAACCCTGTGAGTATTTAAATTCTATGCGTTTAAAAGCCCACAATGTTCCTATATGTGTATATATTTAGAGGACTGAACAGATGTAAAAAAATGTTTGGAAAGATGCACAGCAGGTTGTTGACTTTGGGGAGGAGCCTCTTATTTCTGTTTTACAACCAGTACTTTATTTTGAAAATTTTGCTATGAGGAAGTAACGCTTTTGTAAACAGGAGCTATTTTAGGAAGATAGCATAAAATAAAAAGTGCAATTAACAAAACACACAGGAAGGAATACTTACTAGCATCATGATGATTCAAATTTTGAACTGTACTTTTATTCTTGTCCATATTTTCTAAATTTTCTACAACAAATAACTGTAGCTTTTTTAGCCAGGAAGTAAACCACATCCATTACCATAAAATGCCTGAAATGTTTAGGTGACCCTTCCAGTCATTTTTGCATTTCAGGGTCTCAAAACTCAGGAAACAGGATAAATTTATTTTAAACCATTGTTAGTTTCATTTCCAATCTGTTCTCTTCAACCTCTAGACACTTTTTCTCATGAAATACCTCTAAATTTGAAGCAATGGGTCCAATTGTTAATCTGAGAAAAGTGCAATAAATAATTATTATTTCATGCATGTTTCCAGACTTCCTGAACACTCTGTAATGTATTTGTTGCACTGGAGGATGAAGGAAAACATATTGAACATAGTATTTGAAATTTTAGCATGTTTAAAAATAAGTTTAGGCTTCCCTGGAGGTCCCGTGGTTGGGACTCCACTCTTCCAATTCAGGGGGTGCGGGTTCGATCCCTGGTCGTGGAACTGGGATCCCATATGCCGCGTGGCACAGCCAAAAAAAAATAGTTTAACTGGTGGGGATATAAACACATTACAACCACATTGGAAAACTGCTTGACAATTTCTTACCATACAACGTGAGAATTCCACTTCCAGGTGTTTACCCAAGAGAAATGAAAGCATATGTCCAGACACGCTTGCACACAAATCTTCACAGCAGCGCAGCTCAGAAAAGCCCCAAACTGTAAATGACCCAATATTCATCAATAGGTAACGAGACAAACTGGGGTCTATCCATATTTCACAACAATAAAAAAGGACAAACAACCAGTAGTACAGCAACACGATGAATCTCCCAATATGGCACTGAAGGGAGAGGACAGAAACACAAACGTATGCTGTACAGTTTCATTTTTGTAGAATTCTGGAAAAGACAAAGTAAGGTGTTGCAACAGAGAGCCGATCAGAGGTTGCCTGGGGCTGGGGGGAGGGGTGTGACTGCATGGGACAGGAGGGAACTTTCTGGGATGGTGGAGATGTTCTGTATCTTTTTTTTTTTTTTTTGAGACATTCTGTGTCATGGTTGTGGTGCTGGTTACATGGTTACATGACAAATGGTGGTTACACTTATCAAAGCTCAATTGTCCACTTAAAATGGGTACATTTTATTGTATGTAAAAGTGAGTTTATTCTGTGCACAAGACCCTTCTGCGTGTGCGGTCCTGCATGGGTCCCACACCCATGAAGCTGGCCCTGATTCTGCTTCCTGACTTTTCAGATACTTTCACATACTCTGTGTGTGTGTGTGTTATGCTACATAAATGGGATCTCCCTACAAACACTTTTTAAAATTCATTTTCTAACTCAATAATGTGCTGAGGTCACCTCTCCCAGCCAATAAATCTAGCTGGACCTCGTTCTCCTGAGAGCACTGCCCTGTGGGGCGTGCCAGAAGGAGCCATCTCCTTTTGATAGCATTTTAGGATCTTTTCCACTTTTCAGAGTATCATCACCCAGCCACCACACAGTATGGGCCTCTGTACACAGACATTTCTAGGCCTTTTCCCAGCAGCCCGGGCCCCTCCCCACATAGGACACCATCTCTGACGTGCCTAAAGATTGCCTTTTGCATTTCCTTTCCTGCTTTCTTTTTCTTGAACTTTAAATAGAGTGGGTAGGTCTCTCTAATCAGCGTTCTTCAGCTCAGAGACTTCTGCCACCCCTCCCCCTCCAGGGGCCCGTGGGACCTGATCCCTTGCACCCGAACCATGCCTTGTCACTCCGGGGACCTTGAAGGAAGTCCCCAGGCTAGAAATCAAGGCTGCCATGGGGTTCCGGGAGTCAAGCAGTCCATGCCTCTGCCCTGGTAGGATTGTCACTGAACATTTGCTGCATTTCCCACAGCCCTGCCACACTTGGGAAGGGTCCCCAGCCTCAGGATTTCCAGAATCTACCACAAGGCTGCCTTAGATCTTCACTGGGGAGGGATACGGCCACATTCAAAGTCTCAACCTATGTTTTTACCATATACAGCTTGATGCTGGTTCCCACACCTGCTGGCAACAGCCTCTCCGGCCTCCTGCCGCTGGCTTTGAGGGTCTGCCGAACCCTCAGGGTCAGAGGAACTGATGGGCGCAGCGACATCAGCCAACGTTTGTTTACAACCAACAGGGCCATTTGAAATGGAGGTGAGTGATGGCCTCTGATCAGCTTCATGGCCCCAGGAAAGTCACCTGATCCTTGGCATCCACCTTTGTTGAACAATGACATCCTTGCACTAGGTGATCTTTAAGGGTCCCTGAGGTTTGGTCCAGGTCCTAAAATGTCAAGGGTCCTGGCTCTCCACATCCAGAATGGGAGGCACTTTCCGTAGCGTAGGACTTCAGTCTGTCCTGCTGGGAGGAGGAGGGCGCTCCGGTGGGCGGGGTAGGCTCTCATGGGAGCAGCTGACCAGTGAAACCCGCTGTCTGATCTGGGCTGGTTGGGTGGGTCAGTGTCTACCCGCCCAGAGCATTCCGGAGAAGGGATCTCAGGCCCCATCTGGACTCAGGTCCCTCAACACTGATCACTGGTCTCTTTGTATCTTTTGGGTCCAGAACTTGCCCCACAGTGGTGATCACTGTAGTTGATCAGTGGTTCTTTGGGGGAAGGGACACGTACATTGTCAGCCGTAAGCAAAGCCGGACACTGATGGTGAGAAAGATTTTATTTGGTGATAACTCCTGCATTGGGGAGGGAGTCCAGTGTTGATTGGGCTCCACGTGGATTCGCACAGTGGTGACTGGGCGATTCAAAGGGAGAATGAGGTGGAGCTTGGGGGATCTCTGGGGGCTATAGCAGAGTCTGGGAAGTGAAAAGATGCCCACAGCGGATAAGAGGGTGTCTGCGTGATTAGGCCAGCTGTGTCTGCTAGCTGGCAGTTATGGAGTTAGGTTTCTGCCCCCCCCAGAGACAGGGAGACAGAGGCCCCATCCTTCCTGATGATGACATTTGAAGGAATGGCTCTTGGTCCTTGAGAGAGACACCGTAAGGTGGCGGGAGATACGTGCACATCTCAAAGGGACAGAGAAAGGATTTACAGTTGTAGGTTTTTAAAATAAATGCTCTATGGAAAGGGAGGTTGGGGGTCCATCCTCAGGTGTTGGCTGGAACTGAGACAGGCTGGGACCTGGGACCCTTTGCTGCAGGGCTGCAACACTTGCACCTGGATACGCCTCTCCTCGGGCAACAAAATACAAAGAACCTGTATGAAACTGAAAATAACTGCGTGCATGCTCGGTTATTTGTGGCAAATTCTGGACCCCAAAGATACAAAGAGACCAAAAAACCCAACTGTCACTTTTGAAGAGCCTGGAGAAAAAACAGGGTGTCGGGAGCAAAAGCTGGGTACTGCACATGCCCCCTTGCACACAATACCACCAGAGGGGTGGGCAAAACACCTAAGCCACCCCTCCGGCCCGACCCCTGGACACACCCCTACCCTCACCCCATATGAAAAGCAAGCTTGCCCCCCTTGGGGAGTGGGCAAGTAAGGGAACCGGTGGTTTGTTCTCTCTCCCCGCTGCTGCAGCAGGGGCCCCAATAAAGCCTTGCCTGAATTTCTTGTCTGGCCTCTAGTCAATTTCTATTCACTGGGGAAGGCCAAGAACACTGGTCGGTAAAAACCAACAGTAAATTCTTTTGGCGCCTTGAGTTTTCCCAGACAGGAACTCAGAGTGGGGCTGGGTCATCCCAGGGATGTGGCGCTAGGCTTCTAGAAGCCATGCTACAGCCTGGTCTAGTCTCCTAGGGCAGGGCTTTGAACCGAGTAGTTCATGCTGTGCGTTTTCGAAGTTCTCAACACAGAGGATTTTCCTTCCTTCACCTTTGTGCTAGGCTGGTGGCCTTTAGATGGGAAGGGGCCCAGGTGGTTGTAGGGGAATCGGTTTCCGGGTCTCTGATGTCCTGTACCCCTCCGAGGGCGAGTCCTTCCCATCCCCTTGCATAATTGTTTTTCTTCCACTTTACTAAAACCATGCAGACCCCACCTTTCCAGATCCTCCGGTGGGGAAAAACCACTGGGGCACCGACAAAGGGACAATTTGAAGCATCGGTGCTGGTGACAAGGAAGTAAATGACTCTAAGACAGATAACACATCATCTTACAAGTCGCATGGTTTCTAGCTTTTATTTTCAACAGCATCTTAACAATTAAGAAGTAATTTGATGCTAGATTGCTTTGCGATGTTTGGCATCTAACTTGGACACAGTTGAAAAAATTGAGTGGCATCACTAAAAAATTTCCTTTTAGTTCCATCCAGTCAGCACTCACATCTATAAAAATGAAAAACAACGTGCTGATGCCTGTCTTGTTTGAGCAATAAATAATACCCATCCATGGATACTTCGGCTCAATGAGGGAAAAAGTTTACACACCTCACTAAGAGAGAGATACATTTATTTCTTTATTTATATTCATTTATTTATGGCTGTTTTGGGTCTTTGGTGCTGTGCGCGGGCTTTCTCTAGTTGTGGTGAGCAGGGGCTACCCTTTGTTGTGGTGCACGGGCTTCTCATTGCTGTGGCTTCTCTTGCTGCGGAGCACGGGCTCTAGGCACTCGGGCTTCAGTAGTTGTGGCACACGGGCTCAGTAGTGGTGGTTCATGGGCTCTAGAGCACAGGCTCAGTAGTTGTGGCACACGGGCTTAGTTGCTCCGCGGCATGTGGGATCTTCCTGGATCAGGGCTCGAACCCGTGTCCCCTGCACTGGCAGGCGGATTCTTAACCACTGCGCCACCAGGGAAGCCCCTACCTACATGCTTTTATAGTAGCTTGAACAAAGGGAGGTAATTGTGGAAAAGGAACTAAGCTATATGGGAGAGGAAGGAAGGTAAGAATTACAGTATTTTAACAAGATCTGTTTGTATAGAATTCTCTCGGTCTCATCTTCTTGTCCTTGACGTGATAAGAACGTTACTTTCCTTCTGGAGTAGGAGGACATCTTTCATATGGGAGTTTCATCTTCTGATTTTCTGAAAAAGAAGGAAGGTCAGAGTGTTTTTCTTGTATTTGTTGTTTTTCAAGTGCCTTTAACTCAAAATAATATTTACGCCAAAGTGGCAGATTTGGGGGTGGCATATTCTGCCACCCTTCACCCCCCATGTTCACAGCAACATTATCACAATACCCCAAATGGAGAAGCAATCCATTGATGGGTGTGAACTGATAAGCAAAGTATGGTCCATCCATGTGATGGAATACTATCCAGCCTTAAAAACGAAGGCGGTTCTGTCTCATGCTACAGCACAGATGAACCTTGAGGCGTTATGCTCGGTGAAACCAGCCAGTCACAAAAAGATGAATGCTGTACGATGCCCTTTATATGAGCTACTTAGAGTAGTTAAAATCATAGAGACAGAAAGCAGAATGGTGGTTTCCAGGGGCTGGAGGGAGAGGGGATGGAGAGTTATCGTTTAATGGGTTTAGAGTTTCAATTTTACAAGATGAAAAGAACTATGGAGATGGATGGTGGTGATGGCAGAACAACCTTATGAATGTGTTTAATACTACTGAACTGTACGCTTAAAAATGGTTAAGATGGTAAATTTTGTGTTGAGTCTCTTTTACCACAGTTAAAAATTTGAAAAAAAAAAAAAGAAAGGATGGTGGTGGATATCAACACTAGGTTCATTTAAAAGGACGAGGTAACCGTTTTCTTTTAAAATGTCAGTATTTAAAATGTGACATTGAATATGAAATGTGAGTCACATCCTGCTTCATCAGACTTTGGGTGAAACATTTTAGAAAATGACTTAAAAATGTGTGCGGGCCTGTGATGCAGCTTTCTTAAAAGCATTTCACAGTGAGCAAACTCCCACCCTTGGGCTAAATCTGACCCGGTGCTTGTTTCTGTATGGCCTGAATGCTAAGAATGGTTTTTACATTTTTAAGTGGGTGAACAAAATTACAAAGAAGAATATTTTGTGATACATAAAAATGATATGAAATTCACATTTTAGCTCATTCATGCTAATTCATGCTCATTCATCTATGTCTTGTCTGTGGCCGCTTTCCCATCCCTCGGCAGAGTGGAGCAGTTGCGACAGAGACCATGTGGCCAGCGAATCCTCAAATATTTACTATCTGACCATTTACAGGAAAAGTTTGCCAACTGCTGCCCTAGACCATAGATTCAGGAAAGCCTCATTGTAACTCCAGCTCTGCTCCTAACCATGGATAAATCATTTCACCCCTTCCAGCCTCAGGCTTCTCATCTAGATGAAAAAAAAAAATGTGCTGCTTGGACAATGGTCTCTGAGTTCTCTTCCAGCTCTAAAAATTCAAGAGAGTCTGGGAGAGCAATTCATACTCAAGTGTTAATGACTGATACTTCCCAGGAGGACTTGCCTTTACACGATACCTGAAGAGACCTTAACCCAAAGGGATAAAGCGTTAATGTCAGGACTTCAGGCACCGTGGGTTGGTGGTGGTGATGTTGGTAAAGGGGCTCCTTTCAGCATCACTGGATTTCAGTGCTTGCGGTGAACAAAACAAATCAGTTACAAACACTCGCCACCTTCCCCAGAGACCAATCCTGGTCCAGCCTGTAAATTTCTCGGGCCCTGTAGATGCCTCAGGGAAGGCCAGGCACAGAACAGACCAGAAACAGCGCTGAGCTCTAGCTGGCCCCTGCTCTGGTGCCAGGCTAGGCGGCAGGATGGGCTCTGTCTCTGTCTATGGGAAGCTCCCCTCTTGAGCAGGTTTGCAAGGAGCAGTGGGAGGTGCCTCGTGAGTTACAGGCAGACCAGGGACGGACCACACCTGGCAGGGGAGCTGCTCCAGGTCCCCAGGAAGCATACAGTGCAATACCCCACCCACCCCAGTGAGCTGTGCACTGGGGTCTTGGCCAGAGGGAGGTGCAATAAACAGAAAGGGGCGATGGCTGGGTGTTCAGGGTCTCCCTCTGCCTCCCCCCGACTTCCTCTGGCCAGGGCACCAGCCATGCTCTGCCTGCCCACGTATCAAATGGGGCCATGCCGGCTTTTGTGGAGGGAGAAACCCTGAGGAATTGGGGGGGGGTGGGAGGGGTGCATCTAGTGCCAAGAGGGTGACAAGTTGGGTGACAAGTGGTCCTACCCCATCACAGAGGGCCACGTCTCCTTGCTGCAGCCCCAGCCGATTGTAGCTGGCTGTTGAGGTTCCAGGCCTGGCATGGCAAAAGTTTCTGATTTTTCAAAAGAAATCAGAAATCTAGAATCCTGCGTGAAATCTCCTGATTTTCAAATGTTGGCAGTTCGTTTCCAAAAAATTAAAAACACCAAGCTGGCCTCAAAAAGCACATCTGTAGGTCGAATTTGGGTTCCAGGCTGCTGGTTTGAGAATTTAAGAAGGAAAATCTGAAGTTTTGGGCTCAGGAGCTGGGACTCCTGTCTCAGCCTGGCACTGACAGCGCGGCCCGTGGGCCTGTCACCCAAGCACCTTCTTTCTCGTCTCCAAAGTGGGATCATGGTCCCGGACTTTGCAGGCATTTCCTGAGATAGCACCACCTCCAGTGGTCGGGTCACATGTGTGTGTGGAAGGCCTCATGACTGTCCTTCCTTTCCTGAGTGGGAAACTTGCCAGTGTTTTCTGATGACAAGAGAAGTGAAGCTGGGGCCGGTGATCTGGTGGGTTTGAGGCTCTGCCCACCACTCTGTTACTCGTGGCTTCTGGAAGGAAGGGCTAGACTTACCAGGGCAAGGTGCCAGCTGGTCATCTCATTTTGCCCTTGCAGGTGCTGCAAAGGCCTGTCTGGCAGCCCTCCACCCACCCAAGGAAGCCTCTCAGACCAGAGATGATCTAAATCTCCCTGATCGAGACCCTGGGGAGGGGTTGGCTGCTGAGATAACACTGATAACCTTGTCGCTCGGCACACACAGACTGTTTTCCGGTTTCCATGTGGGCGTTTTCCCCTTAGAGGAAAATTCAGTGTCCTTGAGTCGTCTCTTCCCTGCTGAGGGTGCCCTAACCAGTGTGAGGCCATCCAGAGGAAAGGCCTGCAGCCCCTGGCTCGGGGCCTGATCACGAGAACCTAGCGGGTGTGGGTGTAGAGCAAGGCCTTGGACCCCACGATTGGATTTTTGGATTCATTCTGCTAGTCATCGGTTGTTCCTCCAAGCTTCTAAATATTTTCCATCCGTAGAAACGAGATCATAACAGTAGCTGTCACGTGGGGCTGTTAGGATTAAATGCCATCATGTAGGTAAAGTGCTTGCATGGAGCCGGCACGTGGAAGGGCAGCCTTTGGAACAGGAGCAGGATAAAGATTTGCCAATGGAATGAAAGCAAAAACAAATGAATGAGGAGGAATATTTGTTCTGAACCATGGGTTGTACAAGAATGATTTATCTCTGCTCTCGAAATATGTTGAGTCCCAATGCCACGCCCCACAGACTTGCTTTCTAATTGTGTTTCATCTTCTCATCTTGCTTCATTAAGAAGTAATATACTGAGGGACTTGGCATTCAGGAGTGCCCCTCACATCCCACCCAGGGCTCTGTGCCGGAGTGGGTGGTCTCCTTGCCCCGTGGGCAGGGCCTGGGCTCACCGACAAGCCGAAACAACCCGGGGCTGGGCTGGGACCCTCAGGAGCCCTAGCAGGTCTGATGGGGGTGTGACGGGGTGTGCTGGAGTGGGTGAGGCAGGAGTCTTCTCATTGCTTTAAATTGGGGCAGAAAGGAAGGATGATGGTGACAACTTTTTACAACTTAATACAAAACCTTTTTGGGACACAGATGTTCGGCTTGCCGCATAAGCTATTTATAGAAACGCACGTCAGAGGAATGAGCACGACATCTTCTCAGACAGGTGATGAACCAAAGACCTTCTGATGCCATGTAAAGGCTGCCAGTTCAATTTCTCCAAGGGCCAAAAGCTGGGCAGGGCCTCTTCATTCCATCCCCTCCCCAGGACAGGGAGAAACCACGCCATGGGAACAGGGGGGCTCAGGACCCATTTCAAGGATCTTCCCAGAGCAAGGGGCCCAGAGGGTTTCCACTTTGCCTTAAATGTATTAGTGAGACCTACTCTTTTCGCTACAGCTGGCCCTTTTGTGTTTCCATTTTCCATTCATCTTGACAGAGTAATGCTTTATAAAGTATCAAAGAACGGCACAAGCCCACCACGCTAGGAATGTGGGTGGCAGGCAGTGGTAGCTCCAATGCTCATTCATCCACTGATGTGGGTGATTCAGATTCAGCACCAGAGGGGATGTTTAGAGGTGGCTGTGGACAAGGAATGCAAGTGCAGAGGGACTGAAAGGCACTCAGACAAAAGTTGAAGCGACCCCTCCGTCCCTCCCTCCTTCCTTCCCTCCCTCCCTTCCTCAAACATTTATTGAGCAGCTACTACCTGCCAGACTCTGTTCTAGGTACTGAGGATACAACAGTGAACATAGTAGGCAAAAAAATCCCTGCCCGTGTGGGGCTGCCATTCCAGCCTGCCTCTCCTCTCTATATGGTCCTCTGCTTGTGATGTGTAAGTCCCGTCATTCCAGGCAGGTGCCAAGATCTTTCACTGAATGTTTAACAAGTATTTATTAGCACCAGGAGCAACTGGAGAGTCAGCACAATGTCCTACCCATCCTTGCATCCCTAGAGATGGGCAGAGAAAATGACCCATAGTGGACGCTCATAAAATATTAATTTTTTATATATGTATATACATATATATATATATATATATATATATATAAAGACATTGGTCGGGGGTGGGGCAGTGAGGACAGAAGAAAAAAAATAGCTTGAGGAACTTATAATCTTTAAAAGAAGTTTTTTACTGAAGTATAGTTGATTTACAACATTGTGTAAGTTTCAGGTATACAGCATGAACTTATCATCTTGATGAGAAAATATGAAAAAATAAGAAAGTAAAACAATATATAGAATCGAACAATAAAGTAAATGGATAGTGGGTGGTGGGGCCTGATTTCTTCCTGCTAGAGAGGCAGGTTATAGGTGAACAGGAGGAGGCTGGAGTATCCACATGGTACTGGATTAGAGTTGGAGGCATTAGTGTGAGCTCATGCTTACCTTAATATGCACACAGGTGGCTGCAGGTGGATGGGTTTATGGTGTATATGCACACAGGTTAGTGCACACACATACAATTTCCTTGCTCTGTCAGCTACGTGAGCCTAGAGACATCTATGCTCCAGGGGCAACGAGTACACCTAGTACCCAGTGCATATCTTGGTTTCTAAGATTATTCTCCAACAAGAGGAACCAGGGCTCCTTAGTGAAATGGCTGATTCTAGGACTGGTGCAGGGATTATACCAGATGAGCCTGGAGCATCTTATAGCCAAAAAGTGAGGAAGTGTTCCACAGGCAAAGAAACATACCATGATGGGGTCAGTGAAGTGGTCCTGGAGCCAATGGAAAGAGGCCCCCAGTGGCCAAAGCTGGCAACTTTGACCAACAAAATAAAGCAGTGTTGGATTAGAGCCCAAAGTAAAAGCCCATGAACCCACACTGACAGAAATAAATGATTGAGTAAATAAATAGAGGAAAACAGACAAATCTCCCATGCAGAAAACTTCCACATAATTTATGGAGATACTTCATCCCCAAGGGGGTGAATCATTCCTCCCCATTCCTTAAATGTGGGCTGTGCATAGAAGCTTCCTTCCAAAGAGGATGGTATGGAAAGGGGAGGAAAGAAGAACTTTACATGGAGAAACCTGACAAATACTGCTTCAACCAGGTGATCAAGGTCAACGTCAGCAGTGATAACAGTCGTGATGATAGATGGACCGTTGATGGAGTGGGGGGCACACGGCCCTTTACCTCTGTGGTCTTCTTCTCCCAAACCCATAACCCCACTCTAAACATGAGAAAACGAAACACCACAATTGAGGGTCATTTTACAAAGTACCTGACCAGTATTCAAAACTGTCATTGTTATCAAAAACAAAGCCTGAGAAACTGTGAGAGCCGAGAGGAGTCTGAGGAGACATGTTGGTTCCATGTCATCTGGTATCTTGGTTGGGGTCCTGGAACAGAAAAAGGGCATTAGGTAAAAATTAAAGAGATCTGGGCTTCCCTGGTGGCGCAGTGGTTGAGAGTCCGCCTGCCGATGCAGGGGACACGGGTTCGTGCCCCGGTCCGGGAAGATCCCACATGCCGTGGAGCGGCTGGGCCCGTGAGCCATGGCCGCTGAGCCTGCGTGTCCGGAGCCTGTGCTCCGCAACGGGAGAGGCCACAACAGTGAGAGGCCCGCGTACCGCAAATAAATACATAAATAAATAAATAAAGAGGTCTGAATAGCATGCAGACTTTAGTTAATAATAATGTATCATATCAGCTCATTAATTGTGATACATTTGGCATGCTAATGTAAGGGGTTAATAAGAGGGAAAACTGAGTGTGGGGTGTAGAACTCTGTACTATCGATGCAATTTTTCTGTAAATCTAAACTATTCTAAAATAAGAAGTTAATTTTTAAAAATGAAATATGCCATAAGAAAAATGGGAAGAAGCCTCGCTTGTAATCTGAGCAGAGAGCAGGCCAGACCTAAGGAACTGGAGGAGCAATCAGCACAGACACTACAGGCTGAGCTGGCTCCGTCTTCCCAGGTGTGATGGACTGGCGGCTGGGTCCTGCCACCTCCTTCCCCTCACACTGATGATGTTCCCCTGTTTTCACCAGCCTGAGCTGCCCCTGCTGTGTGCCCGCTCCCGGGCACCTGCTAGCCCTGGGTCGCCACCTCTGGACTCCAGGGAGCCCAGGAATGTTGGGAATTCAAGACGTGAGCTCTGCCCCGACACACTTCCATGCCAGGTTCCCCTGTAACTGTCTCTGCCCAGCTTGTGAGCCTCCTGAAGGCATCGACCCCATCCTCTCTCGGTTCCAGGGCTCCCAATGGGCCCGGCCCCAAGGGTGCCCGTTAAAATGTCATGAAATGAACATGCCTGAGCTCGTAGCCGTGAGACAGGACTCCAAACACCATCGGATCACGTAGTGAGAAAGTGATGCTCCTTTAAACTCTGTGCCAGCCTTTCTCTGACATCAAGGAGAACGTCTCACTCCCACCGTCGCCCATCCCCACATGTAACCAAGAACAGGCGGGTCTTAGGCTCAGATTCAGCAAACCAATGTATCTAGCAAGAGTAAGAGCATTGCTTTACTTTAGAATTGCCTTCAATTTGTAGCAAGTGATACTGGTTTTCCATTTAAAATAGCAACGATAAAGTTTCCTTTAAATGTGTTTTAAATTTTAATACAATTTCATACTTAGAGAAAAGTTGAAAGAATAACACAAAGAATTCTTGGATGCCCTTCATCCAGATTCCCCTAGAGTTAATGTTTTACTGCTTTTCCCCCCTCTGTCTCTCTTGTCTGTCTGTCTCTCCCCCTCCCCCGACCCCGGCCCCACACGGATTATTTTTTTTAACCATTTAAAAATAGGCTGTCCCTTCACTCCTAAATACTTTCATACTTCAGTTGTAATTCCTAAAAGCAAGAATATTTTCTTACATAGCTATGGTACACTTAACGCTGATAAAATACTATTATCTGATCTGCAGACCTCATTCCAATTTTACCATCTGTCTCAGTAATGTCCTTCATAGCAAAACAAAATCCCAGCTCATGCCTTGCATTCAGCTGCTGTGTCTCTTTTGCTCCTTTAATCTGAACAGTTCTTGAGTCTTTGTATTTTGTGATAATAGCATTTTTGAAGTGCATGCTAGATATTTTATAAAATGGCTAAGATTTCTTTATAAATAAAGTTTAAAAAACATGGCTCTACTTAAAGAAAAACTATTAAGTAAGCAAGAGGACAAATCTTTCACAGATAAAGAAAAGAAAAACACACAGAAAACCGAGGTTTGAGAACTGCTGTTTTAAGTCAATTTCATTCTGGGGATGGTCAGGGCTGACACGCTGGGTGAAGGATGGCGGGTAAAGCGTGGGACAAAGGCTGTTCCAGACTCTGGGCGTGAGCTCACCCTCGGGGGGGAAGGGATCGGGTGCTGGGCTTTCTCCTGGGTGCTGGCGAGTGGCTGGGAGGAAGGTGTGCTGTCGTGTGGGTCCACGGTGCATGCAAATCCCAGCTGTGTAGGTCACCAGAGAACAGGCCATAAAGTCAGGGATGGAGAAGAAAGCCTGACAAAGCAGCTGGAAGACTCGTGTGTGGACTGGAGAAGAGGTGAGTTTCCGGAAGTGGGGGATCTCAGGATCTTTACTGGGCAGGGCTCCAGAGTCCGTGCTGTGGCCGTCACCCGAACGTTCTGGGAGGTTCCCCACAGCCGGAGATGCAGGGTGACTAGCCTATCTCTGGCCCTATCCCCAGGATAGGTGGCCTGGGAACTGACGGCCAGGATGGTCTTCTGTGGCCCTGGACCCCGCAAGGGCCTTCTCGAGGGATGGGTTGCTCTTGCCAGAGGGTGAGTGTGGGCGTGAGCCGGGTGGTCCACAGGGAGCCAGGCCTACGTCTTGGGGCTGCTGGGTGCCTCTAATGCACGAGGACAAGAGCAGGACACAGCAAACTTTGGGAAGTCAGGGCCTGCCACAGAAGGGGCCACGGGGCTGGGGGAGAAGAGGGTGACCGTCACAAGGGTGATACAAAGGGTGTCACTGTGTCCAGGTTGCACAGAAGAGTTGGGGTAGTGGTGGTTACTGACCCCTGGGGGTTGCAGCATCTCATCCTCAGATGAGAGCCACCTCCTCTGGCCTCCATGTGGGGCTTGGGAGTCTGAGTGAGGCCCAGGGGAGGGGTGGCCATGCCCCAGAGGGGAGACTGGGATTTGCTGGACGCCCATGTATTCCAGAGGGAGAGTGATGCACAGCCTGGGGGGCCTTGGGGGACAACGTGCTCGTGAGTGCAGGACGTAGATCATTTTTTTCTGCCCGCCATGTGAGGGTGGAGGGGAGACTGTGGGCCTAGCTCTGCTCAGCCTGGAGGGCAGGAGGCCCCACAGGCAGGGAGGGTGCTTGGGAACCAGTCCCCCAGAAGGAAGCTGAATCTCCAGCAGAATCATGGCCCTGGGGGGCAGCTGCCCCTCCTTCTGCACTTGTGGGTGGCCGGGTGTGTGGGCTGGGGGAAAGGGAGCCAGGAAGGGGCACCTGCCTTCAGCCAGGATGGGCTGCGGTTCTTGGGGCGGGGTCGGGGAGGAATCCTCCCCAGGAAAGGATGCATCTCCATCCTCCCTCAGCCTCCATCCTATCCCCGTTGCTCTCCAGCATCAACCTTCCCATTTTCTTTTCTGTTCCTCTTCCCATGTGCTGTGTGGAGCCCTGCTGACTGGCTGAGAATCCGGCTCCCAGGCCGCAGCTGGGCGACCTTGAACTAGTTCCTTGACTTCTCTGGGCTACACTTTTCTTACCTGGAAAACAATGGAAATTAGGATACCTCACTGCCCTAGGAGGGTGTGAGGATTAGGTGGGGCCACAGGTGTGAGGGATGCGGGACGGCGCCTGGCTCAGGGAAGCAGAGATAAAGGCGGCAGCTTGGTGGGGCCTTGCTGTCTGTTCCATTGTCTGCTCAGACCAGCACTGCCTCCTCTTCTCTGCCTCTGTCTCATTATGCACACTCTCTCTCCTCTCTCTTTGTCTCTCTCTTCTTTGTCTTCCTCTGTTGCTATTTTGGTCCTTCCTCGATGCTGGCGGTGAGGGATGAGCCTCTTTTCATGTCAGGATGCAGAACCCCGTCAAACTGGTAAACAGCTGAAGGATGTGGTGTGAGATGAACTTTCCACTGAGGCTGCTTTGAATTCATCCCTTCCTTGATGGGTCTCCCCAGCTCCTCCCCGCTTTGGAGACTCCATCCCATCTTCGTGAATTGGGGACAAGGGCCTGGGGCCACAGCCAAGAGGCATCCACGCCGAGTGGCCACACGGGGCTCCAGTCCCCCTGTCTCCAGAGCCTCCGAGAGGGTCTCAGGGAGGGGCGGAAGTGGAAACCACAGGTGGGGTGATAGGGAGGGACGGGGAGCTGAGCGGCGGCTTGGCAGATGTGCCTCGGAGGCGAGGTTTCTAGTGGAAAAGGTACCAGTAGGCGATGCCCAGCCAGGGCTGGGAAGCCTGAGCCTGTGCCACTGGGAGTGGTCTCAGAGCCTTGGGACCACGTCAGTGCGGCCCATAGAGCGGACAGGAGCCAGGGACCCTGGTGGGGTATCCTGCCCAAGTCTCCTACTGGCCTCATCCCTGGCTGACCCAGATCTGGAGGACACAGAACTGTGGACTTGAAAAGCAGTAAGATGCTCGGCTAGGCATTCCGATTTGTAAGCGCAGAATCGAGCCTTTAGTGTGGACCTGACCACTTCAGGAAGCCGCGGGGAGTAGCAGCAGGGCCCGGCCACACCATGATGAGCTGGCAGCTACGGAAGAAACTCAGAGGCATCCCGAGACTCAGTTTTCTCCACCATAAGATGGGGACAGTAATAACACCTCACAGGGCTGTTGTGAGCACAAATGAGGCAGTACCTGTGTCATGCCCAGAACGGTGCCTGACGTGTTGTAGGGACTCAGGGATGGAAGCTATTATTAATGTCACTGTCCTATTACCGTCGTGGCTGGAGGCTGTTGTGTTGGGAAATCACCTCCCATGTATGTGATCACCCTCCAAATCTTAGACTTGTTCTCCATTCTCCAGTCCTGGCCACCAGTGTTCCATGGCCACCTCCCAGGTAGCCTTCCTCAAACCCACCTCCACTTTGCAGCAGTGATCTTTCTAGAGCATCCACCTCATCAGATCAGTTCCCTGTCTTAGAAACTACTCATGACTCCCCAGTGCCTCTAGAACAATGACCAAACTCCTAGGAAAGTTTCACAGACCCTCTGAGATGCTCTCATTGACCTTTCCCACTTATGCACTCCCTGCCCAGCCCCAGGCTTCAGCCAACATGCACCACACAACTGTTCAGCAAACTCCTATACATCCTTCAATAACCTATTCATCTGTTCCCTCTTTGTCATGCTATCTCCAACAAACTCTGGCAGTTGGTGGCTTCTTCCCCTCTGTCCACACAGCACTCTCTACAATGTGCTGGAGTCCTGAATGAGGCAGAGGTTACGTGCTTGCGTAGCACATGGGACAAAACTTGAATACGGTCAATATTACTTTTGAAAATCCCTTGAGAGGTGTAAAGAAGCAAGGCGCCTAGGAATGTGGATAGAATGCCCTTTTTTGTATAAGGATGGGTTGGGGGGAAGCAAGAGGTATTCCTATTTGCTGGTGTTTGCATCAGAGAAATAAGTGTTTACTTGGGGATGGGGAAGAGAGGGGAGAGGGGAGATGGGTGGGTAACAAGATTTTCATGATATACGTTTGTGTGTTGTTTGGAGTTTTGAAGCATGTGAACATATATACTATTTAAAAGAAGGGAGGAAGGGTGGGAGGAAGGAAGGAAAGGAAAGGAAGGAAGGAAGGAAGGAAGGAAGGAAGGAAGGAAGGAAGGAAGGAAGGGAGGGAGGAAGGAAGGAAGGGAGGAAGGAAGGGAGGAAGGAAAAGAAAATGCAAGCTCCTTATGAAGTCTCCTGTATTGCCTGTGCTGCCTCCAACCAGATGTTTCTCCCTCCAACGTTAGAGCAGCCAGAAGAAGCAACGCGTTTGTGTTTCAAGCCCATCACATATGAAAAATGTGAATCATTAATAACCAAGATCCCATCCGGTGTGGTAAGATGCCCACTCAGTGAATGGTTCTCAGGGTCTGAGGGAACAGAGTCCCGGCTCCCATCTCTCGTCTCTCTTCCCGGGTGTTTGTTCACTGAGGGGTATGATGGGCTCAGTTGTTCTTTTTCTTTCTCTTCTGCGGCTGAGTAGATACACTTAAGTTCCTGTGGTTTAGATATGCCCATGATGCACCCGCACTGTTCAGTGTGGTGGTTTCACATTGGGCTTTGGAGTTAGGTAGAAAAGTTGTACTACTTACCAAGCTGTGTGACCTCTGGCTAGTCACTTAACCTCTCTGGGCCTCAGTTTCCTTATTTATAAATTAGGGAGGATACTAACTTCTCAGAGAGCTCTTTTGTGGATTATAAGAAATAATACATGCTTGGCACATAGTGATTGCCACTCACTGTCATCATTATCACCATCGTGGTCACCACCACCACACCCATGGAACATATTGCAGTTACTGATCTTTGTATCTGTCTCCCGCAGGCAAGAGCCAGGTTTCATTTCTCTCTGTGCCCCAGGGCCAGCATAGAGCCTGGCCGCATACAAGTGCCCAGGCAGTGAGTTATCCCATCCCTGAATTTAGCATCTGAGCACCCAGAAGGTGTCTGTGCTGTGTGTCTCCAGATCTCAGAGCTGGCTGGGGCTCTGTACCCAGCAGTGTAGCTCCAGTGGGCACAGGGACAGGGATGGGTTTCCACTGGAAGTGCCATGGTTAACGCTCAGACTCTGAAGCCAGATGGCACATATTAAAATCCCAGTGTTGCTGCTTTTTAGCTGTGTGACTTGGACATTTTACTTAACCGCTTTGAGCCTCAGTTTTCTCACCTATGAAATAGAGTTGGTGTGAGGATTGGCTGTCCTCGGCCTCCTCTCAGGCTGGACCACCCTTTACCTTGAAAGACACCTGGTTTCTTGCTCTGTCTTTGCTTACGCTATTCCTTCAACTTGGAATGCCCATCCCTCTCCACTCCCATAGCTAACTCCTACCTATCCTTTACGACCCAGCTCAGGCATCAGCTCCTCAGGAAGCCTTCCAGGATGGCCTGCCTCCAGCAGGGTCAGGGGCTCTTGTGGGCCCCATGCATTCCCTGTGTTTCGTTCTCTCACTGCACCCGCAGAGCCGGAAAATTGCTGGAGCGCCTTCATTTCAGATATAGCCCCTCTCCCATATCAGTGTTTCTGAAATCGGGGTTCAGCTGTCACACCCATTTAACATCTTTGTGTTTCCTCTCCCAGATCACTGAGGCATATATAATGCAAGGTTTCTAAAGAGTGGAGGGTAAGCCCACCACTTATCATTGTAGCTCCCCTGACGGGCTTCCATTCCTTCAGGTCACAGCGATGCCATTCATCCCAGCCTCTCCAGTCCCAGCTCAGGGCCTGGCTCTGTAAGGAATGGTCTGAGTGCTCTGGAAGCGTAGACATGCGGGAAAGGCCTTTCCTGGGAGCAGCTCCCATCACCAGGCCCAGGAGACCTGGCAGGAGACCTTGTGGTTCAGGATGCCAGCCCTCAGAAAGTCCCCTGCCATGTGTGACCCTGGTGGTCCCAGGCTGCCTGGGGGCTGGGAGGGAGCAAGGGAGACATGTCTCAGAGTTTCCCCAATTTCTCTCAGTGTGTATGGAACAGAGGGGCCCAGGGATGGGAAGGTGGCTCTGGTGAGAAATGAGGGAGAACTCAGAGGGTGTCACCATCTCCCTGTCTGACTCCCAAAGGGCAAAGGTGGGGAGGGGTAGGGCCAAATTGTGAATTGGCTACTAACTCTCTGAGTGACCTTGGACAAGTCCTTTCCCCTGCCAAGGCTCAGCGTCCTCCTCTGTAAAATGAGAGTGAGAGAAACCTCCTCCAGCACCAATGTGCTAAGACCCCATGAATTGCTGTCTTCTCTTCTCCCCTTTCTCCTCTTACGGAGATCTCTTGCCTCTACTGATTCATCTACCAATGAGAGGGAGCACTTATTGCCAAGCCTCTAGCCCACTGCTGTATGCACTTTACAGACAAACTTTATAGCAAAGGCTCAGAGATGTAGAGTCACTTGCCGGAGACCACACAGCCAGGACAGGGTGGAGCCGGGATTTGAACCCTGGCTGTCTGAAAAAAAAGGCTTTCCTCAAATCCCACAGACCCTGGGAGTCTGATCCCGCCCACCCCAGCACTAGCTCCCCTCCTAGGAATCCCCCGCAGCCCCATGAGGGTTCAGAGGGCCGGAGGAGGGGGCCCCATCACAGGGCAACCACATCCTGTGACGGTTGCCCTGGGGAGTGCCAGCTTTCTTTGCACCTCTGGGAGAGGTGAACGGAAAACAGGCCCTGCTCAACCGCTCAGGGCAAGATCCACTGAGTGGCCTTCTCCACCATCCCTGGCTCTGGGAGGGCTCAGAGGAAACCTGACCCCCAGCCTTCTCCCTGCAGGCAGAGCTGGGCATTGGCTGGTGCAGCTGGGCTAAAACCCCAGCCTCTGAGCAACCTGGGATCAATGCCTTTTCCAGGCAGGTCTGAGATAAAATCTACTCACCCTCCCCTGCCTCAGAAGCTTATGGAGGCCCAGGTCAAAATGCATTCAGCGCAGCAAGGCTGGCCTCGCTGATCCAGGGCTCACTGGCAAATCAGGAAGGGGATGCTGAACTCGCAGGCATCTGTCCATCACCTCCAGGAGGGCAGGCCCTGTGTCTTCCTGTCACTGCATCCCCAGCATTTTTCATGGTGCCGGGCCACGGCATCCAATACATTTCCAATTCACCCTGACATTTGCACCTCGATGGATAGAGCTGCCTCCAACCCAACACACACACAGACACACACACAGACACACACAGACACACACACACCCCGACACACACAGACACACACACAGAGGCAGAGCCTGGGTTCTGTGAGTTCAAAGACTTGTCACTCCACCCCTGGTTTCATTCCGCAACTGGTTTAATCTCGGGATACTCAGAGCAGGACGTCAGAAGCTGGCCCTGAGCCCTCAGGCCTCTCCCTGGAGGCTTTCTTTGACACGTTTACGGCTCTAGGAGTGACACTGATATTTATGTGTTCATCGGGGAGGATCCCATCCATCCAAGCAGATAGCTGGGGACTCGGGGCTTAGTGCAGCCTCTGGGCCCCTCCTGGAAGACATCTCTGTGCTTCTGCCCCACAGGGACTGAGCCCCACCCTGGGTCTCTGGCGGGGCTGGATGGGACCATCCTTGTAAACATTTGGAAGCTCAGAATAAGGGTTGCTGCCCAGGAATGGTCACTGCAGATCAGGGCTGTGTCTCTGGTGGGCTCCGAGGCTCTCTAGGGGCAGGGCTGGCCTCCGGCCCCGGGTGGACGAGGAGGGGCAGCCATCCAGCTCCCTGTCCCATCCTGGGCTGTGCCCAGGAAGGTTGGACTCCCTGCCGGGTGCAGGTACCAACCTGAGCTTAGCCTGGGTCAGCTGGCGGCTCCCCCCCCGCCCCCAGCCCTAGCACCCAGCAGTCAGACCAACAGCAGTCCAACGGCCCCTGCACATGGGGCCTCCCTGCCCCTCGCAGAGCTCCTCTGGGCCCTGAGCTGTCAGAGACTCAGGCAACCAAAGCCTCAGACACATGAGGGTCGGAAGGGGCCTCAGGAATCTCCCAGTTCAAACCTTCCACGCGGCCTGCCGAGCAGTGGCCTAGACTCTGCCTGTTCACCCCTGAGGCAGACAGCTCGGGCCCTTTCAGAGGCAGCACCTCTTCCTTGGGGCTGCTGTTTGGGGCTGGGGGAGGGCTGTGCTGGCAGGTTCTGTTGATGGATGGCGGCTGGGCCATACTAGGTGTGGAGGTTCCTTTCACGTCTCCAGGGGAGGACTCTCAGCTCCTGGGGCATGAGGGGGAGGGTGGGGGGAGGGCAGGGGGAGGAGCCGCGCCGGGCCCAGGCTAGGCTGCTCCAATGTCATCATAGTCTTCATTGGAGGAGGAGTCAGGCTGGGGAGTGAGGGACCCTGTGCGGTGGGAGACTCAGGTCAGTGAGAGGCCCAGTCATTGCGCCTGCTGAGCAGGGACAGAGCTGAGCAGGTCTGGGTCCACATTCCTCTCCCCCGGGGTGCTGTGTGAGACCATCTTATAATCTTGTTCATGGCTACCTCCTTTGCTAGAATGTCAGTTCTGAAGGCAGAGCCTTGTCTGTGCAGTTCAGGGCTATAGTCCCCGAGTGCTGGGACCCACTCTGCTGCCACCAGCTCCCCCAAGGGGCCATCTGGCTGCTTCTGCTTGAATGCCTCCACTAATGGGGAGCTCACTTCCTCTCAAGCCATTCTCTTTGAATCTTTCTCTGCCCTACATACATCCATTTTCCCTACCTCCCTATATTGTTTGCTTTAAAAAATCCCGTTACTTCTCTTTTTTTCCCCCGTGGGCCAATGTATCCAGAGCTTCCCCACTCATCCACCCTCCAGTCCCTCTCTGTGCCCCCTCCCAGAACCCCCTCCCCTGCCCCTGGCACCTGGACATCCAAACTGCTCAGCAGATGGGAGCTGGGGCGGCGGCTGGAAGTTCTGGTACCACTCTCCGGAGGAGGTGCTGGAGCTGTCATCAGCCGAGGGCCCTGCTGGAAACCCCCAGAGCCAGTCACCCTCTGCCAGGCTAGTTCGCAAAGTGCCAGAGCTGGGAGGCCCTCAAGACTCAGTAGAGTCAGGTCCTTAGCTTGACACCTGAGGAAATGAAGGACCAGAGAGGGGAGGAGACTTGTCCAAGGTCACACAGCACGTGGCTGCCGAGCTGGGACTAGAGTCCTGAACTCAGACTGGCTCAGGGCTCCCAGCTTTACGCTTCCTCTGGCCAGGTTGGCTATAGGATGGGAGGCTGGAGTGGGCATACAATCCTCCTGGGTCCACCTTACCTGGAAAAGTTGCCTGGGAGCCAGCCAGCTCCAAGTTCAGGGGCTGCCCCAGCAGGGGCTTCCTCTCTGAAGAAAACACTTGAGAGTTCCACGGAGGTAGCCTGCTGCCAGGGCTATTACAGCACCCCTCCCCTGAAGATGTGCTGGAGCCGCTCTTGCTCCTTGGGTGGTGCTGAGGGCCCGTGGAGCGGGGGTCTGCAATGCAGCGTTCAGGGTTGGCAGGTGGGAGCCGGGAGGCAGGCACCTCTTCGAGTCCTGGGCCTGAAAGACAGAATCATGATAAAGAAGATGCAGTGCAGCAAGAGGGCTTTAAGTTAAACTTGAGAAAGAACTTACTGCCAATGGGAATCGTTAAAGTCAGGAAAGACCTGTTGAGGGAGGTGGCGCTGACGCATCTCAAGGCGAGTGGCCTGCTAAGCCTGGAGCAGGGCTGGCGTCCTAATCACCACCCTCCACGTCCCTCCCCAGCCGGACTCACCTTCCTCCAAGGGGGGCATCTGGAACCTGTTCTGCCGGACCTCTTCATCTGTGAAGCGGTGCCGTTGGGAATCTACAAGCAGAGATGGCGGTGAAGAAGGAGGTGGGTAGGCTCCACCTCCTTGTCTGGGGAGTCCGGAGCAGAGGCTGGTGTTCTGTGGGATTCGGGAGGCTGAACAGGGCAGCAGGACAACCCTGATGGCTTAGTCTTTTTCATCAGATCCCCAGGCTCAAGTTCTAGTCCAGGCAGACCCCAAGCCTCAATCTGAAACCGGCCTGGGGACAGGCTGCTTCTGGACAGAAACCCTAGTGCCCTGCACCTCCCCAGCCCCAGCCGTCCCTCCTGCCACTTAAGGGAACACGGGGAGTGCTTCTGCTTGGGCAGCTCAGGGCAGGAAAAGGCCAGATGTTGCCCCTGAGGAGCCTTCCAGAGTGAAGCTGAGGGTCTGGAATCTTTGTTTCCTGGGCTCTGCGGTACCTCTGTTTCAGAATCAGAGCGGTGCAGATTCATAGCATCTTAAGAACTTGAGTGTCTGGAATCTGGGAGTCAGCTTTTTGAATGTGTTACTGCTGACTTTTAGTCTCAGTGTCACAGGATTTTGGACTCCCGGTCTTGCATCTTACATGCCTGGACTCAGAATCTCAGGTTCTAAGGACACTCATCTCTGTGGCTCCCAAATGCTGGACCATGGCCCCGCAGAGTGGAATCATCCACACTGCCCCCCAGAGGCCCTGGTTCAGCAGGTGGGGCAAAGATGGCTGCTGTCCCCAGTACCCATCCTACTGCCCTGCCCCCGGTACTAGGAGACCTCTGGGCTTTATCTGGACACACAGCTGCCCAGGACAGAGGCTTCGTCTCCCCGCCTCTCTTGCAGCTGCTGGGTTTAAGTTCTGACGGGTGGAAAGTGCGTGGGAGCTGTGTGGGCATCCCTGGCGTCCTGCCATACAGGGTAGGGCACGCCTCACCTTCCCCCTTCCGGTGGCCTAGAATGCAGACATGGTGGTGAGCCACTCTGGACCATGTGGACCGGACAACGTCTTAGGGACTGCAGAGTAGCAAGAAAGGAGCCCGGGCCCCCTCCAACTTCTCCGGATGATGTCATTTGGAGTCTGTGTCACACACAGCCAAACTCTCATCCTAGCTTATAAAGGAGGTCCCGGGTGGGGCTCAGGAAGTTTCGATGAGCTCCCAAGGGATTTCACAATAGATGTGAGAGTCTCTGCTCTCGTCTGACCTCCCGGCCTCGCGTGGGCCCTGCCTGAGCACTGGCTTTCCTCCTTCTATATCCCCAACAGGCAGAGAGCAGAGCTGGAGAAGCCGGATGAGAAGTGCGAGCTGGGCTCATGGTGGAGGTGGGCAAGGAGATGAGATTGACGGGGCAGGATGGGACACAGAAGGGGTGAGAGCACGCGAGAAGCCATCTGAACTGGGGTGCCTCGCATCAGACACAGACGCAGCCACAGTTAGGTGACTGTCGAGGGACTGGTCTTGAGACCTGCATGACCACAGACAAGCACGGGGGAGAAGGTGTCCAAGGGGAAAGGACTAGAGATGTCTCCAGGGTCACAAAGCACTTTGAAAACTTCAGTGCGGGACCATTGAGCGTCAGTCCAGTGGTCACAGCGAGGGAGATGCCCCTCTCATCATGCAGGGGTCACCGAGGGGGGAAACTAGCGCAGGTACCCCGGCCAGCTGGGCCCTCTCCCTGGTGCAGGCCGGTGGGCCCTCGGGAGTCCGGGCGCAGGCACTCACTGTAGAAGGTGGTCAGGGCCACAGGAGGCTGGCTGCTGAAGTCATAGGGCTCATAGTCTGAGTCCGAGCTGGAGTTGGAGTCTTCAGGGGACGGAGCCTGGACCTGGATGGGCAGCTTGGGAACTGGGGAGAGAACAGAGTGGGGAGCGTGGCAAGGCGGGGGGCAGAAAGCTGCAGAGAGGCGGCAGAGAGCGCGGACCGTGGGGACCGGAGACAGAGGGGCAGGGAGTGCGCCAGGCAACCCATCTCGCACAAGACCATCGGGCCTGGGTTTTCCAAGCTCCCCCGCATCCATTTCAAACACGGGGAACTAAATAACATTTATTTACTTAACAAACACATAGTAGTCCCTGCAGGCCAGGCACTATTCCAACATTTATAAATATTATCTCAGTTAACGTTCATAAGAACTCTGTGAGGTAGCTAGGTTAGTGTCCCCATCTTATAGCTGGGGAAACTGAGGCACAGAGACATTCTCACATTGCCTAGAGAAGCAGGCCATGTGGCTCTTAACCTCTAGGCCATAATATTCAGTGAGTGGCTGCTCTGTGCCTACTCTCGTGCTAAGTCTGTGTTCATACTCTCTTCTCAAATATCTGGATATCCTGTGTGCAAAGAATCTTTATAACATATGGCTGAGTTTTTGTATTGGTTTTTGTGTCACTGAACTCTTTCAAATAAAGGCGATTTAATATATTCATAATGCAGTGTGATTAAACTCAAACTTCTCCACAAGACTCTCAAGAGGTAATGCATTGATGTATCATTAAAGATGGATGACTGATCCCATTTTGTTTGACTCGGAAAATATGAAATAAGATTATGTTCCAGGAAGATCTTGATGGGGCGTTGCAGGGAGGCTGATTGGGCAGACCACTGGAAGAGGCAACGGTGTTACAAACCTACTGGCCAATTAGCAAAACAGAGCTTTCCTTTGAGAACCAAGGTCCAAAATGCCCTGGGCCTGTTTCGGTCCAGAATTGAAAAGCTTCGAGTTCTAGAATGAGTGCATTGGAAAGTCATCAGCCTATCAAGGCCCAGACTGAGGCCGAACCTGCTCAAGGTCCCACAGCCACTCGCGGGCTGGCCCAGGTCTCACCTCCAGCTGGGGCACTGCTTCCCTCCGGAAAATATCCCCTTCTTGTCCTCCCCCGCCCTCCTCACCCCCAGGGTGGGTGACATCCTACTTTCTTCTTTGGCGATGGTGATGGGAACCTCTTGATAGCTTGTGGTCCCCGCTGGGGTGGTGGTGGGTAGGTGCTGGTGGTTCACCATAGCGGGGAGGGCTGAGGAAGGGGAGGCAGAGATCCTGCAAGTCATTTTTTGCACCTTCCAGTCTTCCTGGCTCTGCTCTCATGGGGACACCTCCCTCCTCACCTTCCCCATCCCCAAACGCCGTCAAACACACACACACACACACACACACACACACACACACACACACAATCTGGTCCTCCTGTGGACAACTTCTGGGGGGCATGCTGGGAAGATCCTTCCCATCAGGAGGTGCTTCTTGGGGCCAGGGCTGGGTGGCCATTGCTGGATCACTGCCATTCCTGCTGAGGTTCCCCATGGCTCATGTCCCCCTGGGAGGACTGTGCCTCAGGTCTGCTTCTTTTCATCCCTGGGCCTTTCCCGTGGCTCCTGGGACTCTGCACCTACCGTATTTTCCTTTAATCCTCAAGAGGATGATGGCTATGAAACTGAGTGAGACAAGAAGGAGAATTCCCAGAACGATGCAAGGGATGAGAAGCATTAGCTCTCGAGATTCCCAGTCCTTCATTTTCACCGTCACAGAAGATTCTGGAAGCAAGAACCCCAAATCAGGGAGAAAAAGGAAGGGACATGGACTTCTCCTTGCCATTCTCACCTCTCCTTCTTCTCTGCATCTGACCCACTTCCCTTTTGGACGTATACTCCTCTTCCCTTCTTTTTTTTTTGAATTTTCCCATCCGCTTTTAGGTGCCTGGTATATAGGAGATGACTGAGAAATGCATATTGAATGAATAACTGGCTGAATGAAACTTTCTCCTGGCCACGAAGCCAGGAGATCTGTCTCTGCTCAACAATTATTGAGCACCCACTGTGTGCCAGGCACTAGACCTGGGGAGACAAATATGACGGCAGTGTCACGGGCCTTGAGGGTCTCTGTCTAGTGGGAAGATTGACAAGCCGACTCAATCCAATTCAGTACGTTTCCTGCTGTGATGAAGGTATAGACAGCCGTGCGGCCCTCCAAGGGGCACCTGATTCTCTACAGGGGAGACCAAGGCTGGATCCCCAGAGAAGGTGGCTCTGAGCATCTGCTGGCAGGGAACAGATCATCAGGAGAGCGAGATCTCCTTTCCTTGCCCCAGATGCGTCCTTCTTACCAGACATGCGCCCTGAGGGCGGGGAGTGGGGGCCATGATTCCAGACCTCCCAGCTCTGCAGCCCTGGTGTGACTTCTTCCTTTCCCCTCCCTCTTGGCCTCAACCCTGCTGAAAAGAGCCCAAAGCAGAGAATGGATGGAAGCTGCAATGAGGCCCTAACCCTCATCATCCCAGAGACACGAACCATCTCCTGCTCAGTGCAGAAAGCCTGGGGTGCGCAGGCCACAGAGCTGGAGGAAGGGTAGTGACAGTAACGCAGGAGGTTGGGGGGATGAGATCTGGCTGGCGGCAGTGTCTGCTCCCCCTGGGAGATTACCCCCACCCCCACCCCGTCCTCATTTTCTCCCCTCTCCCTTTCTGTTTGCAAATGGGGCAGACTGGGCTGGGGTAGGAACTAGATTTAGCAGCAGCAAGCAGGTGCAAGGGAGAGGCTGGACTGTGGGGGGCTATGGGGAGAGCCGTGAATGTGGGCCACATTCCCAGTGTGCTCCCAGTGTGCTCCTTGGAGACTGGCTCTCCATAACAGCTCTGCTCTTCTGAGGGCGACGTGGCTCCCCACGCCGAACTCAGCAATTGAGAGTGTGCGAGGGTGTGTGGGTCCTGGCAGGAGCTCGCCCTCCAGCCTGCACAGTCCCCAGCATTTCATACCCTCTCCGTGCCCTCAGCCATTGCCAGGTTTCCTGGCAGGACTTGGTGCCCCTCTGTCCCCTCCCCAAGCCACCCACCCACCTCTGGAGAGGGTCTGAGAGAGGCAGCCAGGAGCCAGGGGAAGGGGTAAGCCTGTGAATCCGGGCCAGCACCTGTGGTTATCTCGGAGCTGCCACGGGGCTCCCTGCCTGGGAGCAGGGGCTCCCTGCCTGGGAGCAGTTATTAAATAATCAATAAATAAGAATAACTGAGGCCCAGACAGTGCTTACTATGTACTAAGCCCTGTTGTAAGTACTTTATAAAAATTAATTTACTGGAGACTCACAACAATGCTAGGAGAGAAGTACTAGGATTATCATCCTCGTGGTTTTTTTTTGCGGTACGCGGGCCTCTCACTGCTGTGGCCTCTCCCATCGCGGAGCACAGGCTCCGGACGCGCAGGCTCAGCGGCCATGGCTCACGGGCCCAGCCGTTCCACGGCGTGTGGGATCTTCCCGGACGGGGGCACGAACCCGTGTCCCCTGCATCGGCAGGCGGACTCTCAACCACTGCGCCACCAGGGAAGCCCCTATCATCCTCGTTTTATAGTCAAGGGATCTGAGGCTCAGAGAGGTTAAGAATTGCCCAACATTATACAGCTAGCAAGAGGCACAGCTGGGGGCTGGGCCCCAGGAGTTGGCTACACACAAGTGGAGGACAGACCAAGTGTGGATTCAGAGTTCACAGCCTTGCAGGGAAATTCTAGCCGACACTGCTGGCCATCACCTCACCCTCTGAGCCAGAGCTTCTTCCTCTATGTAAGGGTTGTGGGAAGACCTCCCCCAGGGGGCTGCCGGGAAGATTAAAGGGTTGGGAAATAATGACTATAAAGCACTGGCCGGTGCCCAGAACATTATAAACACACTGGCTGTTGCCCTCCAGTTCTCTACAGCTCTATCCTCTGCCCTACAGGAGCTCACAGAGAGTGGGGAGAGGACTCCTGTCCAAGAAATATCAGGATTCAGGGAGCTGTGGAGCTGACATGATAGAGGCAGGTGAGGTGAAAGGAGCACGAAGCAGCCAGAGAGCCCCGGGGATGGTGGGGGGAGTCAAGTTCACTGTCTGGAGGTAGGGGATGGGGGACAAACCGTCAGACCCCTCCCGCAGACATACACACACACACACACACACACACACACACGCATGCACGCGCGCACCTGAGCCTCTGAGAAACTGCATCCCCAGGGACACTCACCCACAGTGACCGGCTGACCAGTTGCAGGGATTTCAGAAGTGGACAGATTGAGCAGGCTCCGGGCACCTGTCAGAAAGCACTGTTCATTCACTCAGCACACCTGCCCGAGCACCTACTGTGGCCAGGCCTCGTGCTAGAAACTGGACAAGACAGACAAGTGGCCTGCAACTGGGGGTGTGTTCCCACCGGGGCCCATGGCTGAGTCTTTCCCACACCCCACCATAAGGAGGATCTCATGGATTAAATGCCAGGAAGGTTTTTTGGTTTAAATAAAGGGCTAATGAAAGAATTAGCCCTTCCTTCTGTATAATCTGCTATAGAACACAAGTATTTCCCTTTTCCATCTAGTATTGGATTTGGTCTTCACACCTGTCTCTGGAGGTGGGAATCTGACAGTCATAATCATTTGGCTGGTAAGGGATGGGGCTTACAACGTCCCTTGGTGGATATTATCTGACTTCCCGGCTCCCCTGTGAAGTGCCTGGTACCAGCATCCACATATTCACAAGACGAAGCCTCCCAGCTGGTAATTGGCAGAGCTGGAATTCATAGCCTGGTGTCTGAACTCCATAGAGATGCTAACGCTGTGTTTGTTTAACGCTCTTGCTTTTTCACATTTTAACACCTCAGAAATCGGGGTGATGACGTCTATCGTTACAGCTGATGGCACGTCAAGAGTTTATTTTGGCAGTATTTTTGTCCTTTATGGTACATAAAATACTAACGGTGTGACTCATCATCAATGCCATCTTAGACTTCGTGAAACCCAATTCATAGAGCAGGTGGGAGGCTCTGCTGAAATATATACTGAGTGCCCGGCAATGCCTGGCACCTGGTTAGGGCTCCAGACACTGTGGCTAATATTATTAGTGTCTCCTAATGCTATTTTTATGATGATCACCAGCCCTGGGATGGCAAATTGGTTTTATCTCCTGAGCCGGCTCCAGTCAAGAGGGAGCACTGCTTCGCGTATAATAATGCCTTAATAAAGATTGGATTCACGATTCTGGGACTAAGTCAAGGATCTGGGGAAAAGAATGCCCTGATTAGTCAGTAATGTCTGCCTGGGCATGGTAAGGGCAATGGTCCCTCTTATGCCAGTATTTGCCATTCCTGATCTAGCCCAAGCTGTATTCCTTGGGCTATAAGTTCTTAGGCTATGGATCCAGATGCAATTCCTAGTCCAAATCTGGGGGTGGGGGGAGTGGGGTGGGTGGGAGGAGGGATACCTGAGCAGAGGACCCTGGC
Source organism: Monodon monoceros (assembly GCF_005190385.1). Classification (NCBI taxonomy): domain Eukaryota; kingdom Metazoa; phylum Chordata; class Mammalia; order Artiodactyla; family Monodontidae; genus Monodon; species Monodon monoceros. The sequence goes on along the minus strand of NW_021703784.1, from coordinate 97,309,023 downwards.
TGCCTGTGATTGTCTGCAGAGGTTGGAGTTATTGAACCGCCAGAAGCACTCGGAGAGCGTGGGCTCCCCTCCCTCGCATGAGTAGTACATCTTGCCCGACAGGGAGTGTGGCAGCCCCTTGGGCACCCGGGCCAGAGTCCCACAGCCCAAGTCCCGGCAGAGCACCTTGGCCTCTGGTTCGTACCACGTACTGTCACACACTGTGTTCCAGACCCCTCGGAAGTACACCTCCACCTGGCCCTCGCAGGGGTCAGCGCCCCCGGTCAGGCGCCAGGACTGGTGCTCTGCAGGGGGTGGGGGGGGGTCAGAGTCAGGTCAGGATCCTTTGGGCAGAAACCCTCACCAGCCCCGACCCACAAATGCAAACTCCCCAGAGCCAATCGGTCTCCAGATCTTGTGTACTCTCCCTCCTGCCTCTGCATCCCTCCTCTCATCTGCCCCACCTGCTCCAGCTGGCCCTGCTGCTGTCTACATCCTGGCTGCTCAAATGTGGTCCTTGGACCGGCAGCTTCCGTATCACCTGGGATCTTGTTAGAAATGCAGAATTTCAAGCCCTGCCTCAGACCTACTGAATCAGAATGTACATTGGACGAGACCTGCCTCCCTCCCCATTCTTGGGCACATTAAGAGAAGCGCTGGCTGGACCAGAACTTCCTGTCCTCATCTGGGCTCCAACAGCCTCCACAGGGCCTCCCAGCCTCCATCTCCTCTTGCTGTTCTGAACCAGGTGATCAACTCCCACTCAGAAAAAGCCTCACTTCTAATGTCACCTACTCCAGGAGGTGGGCAGGCTTAGCCCTCCAGCTCTGGATTGCCTGCTGTCTCTTAACTCCACCTGGCTTCCTTTCTTAAGGCACTTGCCACTCTCTCTCCTGGATTATGTTTGTCTGGGTCTCATCTTCCCTCTTGGGCTATGACCTCCCATGGGCAGGGACCATCTCTCCAGCACTAACTACAGTCCTGGCGCCCAGCAGGCCTGCAGTAAGTGTTGGATAACCGTGGCTCAGCATCGCCCACTGACCTGAGCACACCACGCCGGCGTCCTCCTTGTGGCCACAGTAGCCGTTTCCCGGCAGCCCCAGGCAGTCCCACAGGTAGGTCTCCGACCCGGAACAGTTCACTTGGTCCCGGTGGATGCGTCCTTGGCCAGGGGCAAAGTGCAAGCCGGGCAGCGCCTGGACCGCCCAGCCGCAGCTCAGTTGCCGGCACACCACGTGGGCATCGTCCAGGTCCCACGTGTCGTCACACACCGAACCCCACTGTCCGTGCTCCAGCATCTCCACGCGGCCCTCGCACGGGCTGCCACCACCCACCAATTTCAAATCGAGGTTTTCTGGGGATAGGAGGAGAAGGGGTCTGTGGATGTGAGGAAGGGGCGAAAGGAAGGGAAGTCAGGGGGAGGGTTGTTGGGCAGGAGAGCTGTGCCTGGGGCTGTGGACCCAGTGAGAGAAAGAGGGGCGGGTAACGCAGTGGGCGAGACTGGGGAACACGGCCTGTCTGGGCTGGGGACCTGGGGTGGGGCGGAGGTGGGGAACTGGTCAAGACTGGGGACCCAGGGGCGGTGCTGGATACCTAGTGGGAGGGGCTGGGAGCCTTTTGGGAGGGGCTAGTAACCTGGTGGGCGGTGCTGAGGAATCGGCTCAGGGCTGCGGGCGGGGTAGGCTGAGCGGCAGACTAGTGGGTGGGGCAAGAGACCGGGTGGGCGGAGCCTGAAGAGCAGGTCTCGGGGCTGGGGAGCGGCAGCGCTAAGAGATCCTGGGAACCTGGCATATTTCTGTACCACGGGGTAGAGGCGGTGCAGCCCTCCGGTGAGGGAACCAATTGTATTCGCGTCGGTGGTGGGTCTGGGTAGAAGTCCGGAGGGCGAGGCTTGGGTCCAGTGGCCAGGGCTGGGGACAGGATGCGGGGCAGTGGCCGAAGGACTGGGAGGTAGGACAGGGAGGAGGCCGGCGGCGGGAGCGGGTTGGTCCGCTCGTACCTGCACAGGTGACCTGGACCGGCCTCTCGTCGCTGCTGCACGCGTGCTCCACCACCTTGCAGAGCTGCCATTCGGGGCCGCTGCACTGGACGGTGGGCGCTAGGGCCCACGTGGTATTCGGGGCCCAGCTGGCGTTTCCCGCGGCTGCACCAGTCGGCAGCGCCGGGGTCGGCGGGACGGGCTGTTCCAGCGGCTCCGCCCGGCCGCAGCCCAGCGAGCGGCACACAGCCTCGGAGGCGCGGAGGTCCCAGAGTGCCCCGCACGCGGGCTCCCAGGACTGCCGGAACCAGACCTCCGCCGTCCCGTTGCAGCGGCTGCTCCCATTCATCAGGCGGACCTGGAGTCGCTCCCCTGGAAGGGCCAGACCCTAGCTGAGCCTCGGCTGATTCGGATTCTGCCGACCTCAGGGATGGAGGTGGAGGCGGACAGCTGCCAAGGGTCCCACCACTGATCTGCTGCGTGACCTTGGACCATACCTTACCCGCTCTGAGCCTCAGCCTTCCAGTCTGCAAAATGGGGCTGGGCTGCCTCATCGCCTGACCCTTTGGTCCTCCTTAGAGACAGGAGAAGGTAGGGCCGAAGGTGACTGGAGGTTAGGGTGGGTTAGCCCTGGGGTGTCCAGTCCCCACAGACCCTCCTTTCTTGCCTCTGTCTCCAAAGTCACCCTTGTGTGAAAGGAGGGCAGGGTTCTGGTTTGAGAGGCCCTCTCCCCCGCTACTGTGGGTGCCATGCTGCCCCTCCCAGGCCCCTCTGCTATTCTGAGGGTACAACCATGGAGGCTGCCATTGTGACACCGGAACGTTGGAGGATGGACATGGGGTTGGTGATGGGGTTGAAGGTGGGCGGCCTCAGTGGATGGTGGTCCCCCCTTCCCCAGAGCCCCTCCTGGGGGAATCACCTCCTGTTTTTGCCCAGGGTTGCACACAACTTTGCACAGAGTAGGTCCTTAAATATCTGTTGAGTTAATTGAGGACCCATCTGATGGAACCCCACCACTCCTGCCAAGTGTCCTTTAGCTTGTTCTCAACAAATCCCCTTTAAATGCCCGCTTTATATAAATGCCCCTTTAAATACCTTGCCCACATGTGCATGACCTTTCATCAGTGGTCTCCCAAAGATGGTAGCTCTAAGATCTCAAGGTGAATCTAGTGGTGGAGTTTCAGGCATTGGGTCAGGAAGGAGAAGTGTTGTCTGAAGTCAGGGAGCCTCCCTGGTACCATAAAAACCCATTTCCCTTTCCCATCACCCCCACAGACCACCTACTTGGTCTCAGAAAGCTGACTGTGAGCCCCGCAAGATTGTTTCCTCACCTGGCTCCAAGAGCTGGCTCTCTTCACTGGTGGTGTTGGGCTGGCCAGATGGGGCTGGACTTGGGTGACCTGAAATTAACCAGCAACAGCCATGAGTGAGCTCAGGCCTGGAGGGCACACAGGTGCCTTGAAGGGTAGGGGGCACTTTCTGGATCCTTCTGTGGCTACATGGGGCCTCTGGCAGGACAGGGTCCTCGACCTTGGGTGCACTTACCTCCTTCCGGGGTAGGGAAATTCTTAAGCTTTGGAGTTGCAGCATCCTGCACTTCATCTACTAATCGTGCACGCACCCTCAGAAATCAGAGGAGAACAGAGAGGAACAGCTGTGGCTTTGGGGCCAGACCCACTTACTGGCTGAGTGACCGTGGAGGGGTTACTAACTGCTCTCGGCCAGAGTCCCAATTTGTTGGCAATAACACTTACAAAAGTTTAGTGAGTCTAAAAGGAGGCAATACCTGTAAAACACTTCACATACAGAAGAAGTTAAAAAAATGGGAGTTATTATCAGGAAAAACATTTTCGGTTTGGAAAATTTGTCTGAGAAATTCATACCAGACTTTAGGGTAATTGGAGCATCCTGAGCTGGGAACCATTGGACTAGGAAGTACTTTCAGACACTAAGAAGCTAACATTTGCTGAGGACCGATTATACGCCAGGTCTTTGCATATGTTATTCCATTTTCCTTCAACAACACAGTGAGGTAGGTATTAGCATCCACTTTTTAGAAATTAGGAAAGGGAGGCCCAGAGAATAGAAATCAATTGACTGTGCCGGATTGTGTCCATTTGTCCCTCCAGAGCCTCTGTCCACTTTGCCCTGGGAGGCTGACCTGTTTCGACTAAATCAGCATCTTCCAGGGCACTTGGGCTCAGCCAATAGGGAGTCCCAGCAGAGAGAGGAGGGGAGGAAGAGAGTGAAGTCGTGGTGTTTATCCTCCTGGTTCCCTCCCGGTGGGATCCCTTGGGCAGGTTGTTTCCCTCATCTGAAGGTCATTGGTCCTCTCCACGGGGTCACTTCTCCTTGACTTTCTCCTTCCGGGTCGCAATGACCACTCTGTGGTCTTGTCTGCTCAGGGTGATGGCAACTCAGCTGCTCCGAGCTCCTGGTTACTGCATTAGCCTTTCTAAATAGTCCTTTTCTAACTGAGACCCCTTCAAACTCCTATTTTGAGCATGCCACCTGTTTCCTGTTGGGATCCTGGCTGATACATGGCCTGAAGCCACCCAGCTAGCAAGTGCCCAGCTAGCAAGCTAGCAAGCCAGGATTTGAACTGTCTCCGAGGAATTGGATCCATGCCGGGCAGGCATATTTCGGTTGCCAGAAACATAAAAGGAGGGATGTGGCTAGGACCGTAGTGCTCATAAAGGAGCTCCTCTACACTTCTGGGTTCTCCTGCCCTTAGGTTGGAGCCATTGACTTCTAGGCAGAAGGATGTGTACCCACTGCTGGACCAAGGTAGGTAAGAGGCAGTGAGCCTCTTCCATCTCTTCCTGCTCTGTTGTGGCCAAATTAGAGGCCCTGGGTTCCTGATGCAAAGACAAGGTGGAGGGGGACATTGACCCACCTTGAGTTTTGTGCAAGAAGTGAGCCTTTCTAGTGTTAAGCCTTGAAGATTTTGAGATGTACTTATTATCACAGCCTAGCCTGACCTGGCCTGACTGCTGCAGGGGCTGAAGATTCAGGCATGACTGAATCCCAGCCTCACCTGAGAATATTCCACGGACTCACACCTAGATGAGCGTACACACACACACACACACACACACACCTGCAGACACAGCTCTCCTACAAGCATCCAACTGGGCTACTCCATCACTCAGACAGAAGTAATCAAGCCTTTAATTGCCTGTCCTCACCAACTCCCTGGTTGGCTGCCCAGCCTGACCCCCTGAATGGGAAATGACTCAAAATTCAGAGCACAAACTCTGTAGCTAATGTCATAGAGGATTCAAATGCTCCCAAGCCAGGATTTCAGAATCTCGGTTCCCCCAGCGATGGTCCCGGTGCTGCTGTGCAGTTATTATTTCTGCATGTGCTGGGGTGGGGACGGGAATGGAGGGACTGGGATGCTGGCTGTGGTGCGTGCGTGTGTGATTGTGGTGTGTGTGTGTGTATGTGGTTGTGACAGTGTGTGTATGTGTATGTCTCTGCGTGTATATGTGAGTGTGTGTGTTGTTGTGACTGGCTGTGTGTCTGTGGGGGGTCTCTACATGCCTCTGTATACCTATCTCTGGTCTGAGAAACTATTTCTCATGCATAAAGGCACACATGTTTTCTGCTAGATCAGAAAACCCTGGAGGGCAGGGCCAAAGGCTGGGTCAGCCCCATACCCCCAGAGTGCCCAGCACAGTGTTTGCTGATTGACTGAATGAATGAAAGAGTGAGCAGGGGCCGCCAGCTCCAAGGACAGCCATTGCCGAGGCAGTTCATTGATACCAGATATACTCAAGGGTTTGTTTCCTGTGTCACAGGCGTTTTCCTGTCCCCTATCCCAACAAGGGAGACTGGCTTTTGTGTTTTGACTTCTGTGCACAGAAACAGAAGTTACCTCTCAGCCTCCTTCCATCCGGGCCTCGGTTCACAGAGAACCCGGCGCAGGATCTGCACTTCCCAGACCTTGTTACTGCCTTTGCCTGGCCCTGTGCTTCAGACTTATCTATAAATTTAATTCTCGTTTTTGCCGCAACAAAGTTATTTGAAAAGGAGCCTTTACCCTATCCTGTGAATTTGCTTTACAACGCAAAGATGCCCAAACGTAAAAGTATACATTGCAGTTTTTTGAACAGCAAACAATTGGAAAGGGTGAATGCCCATCTGCTGGGAAAGTTGCAGAATAAATATGGTCCATTTACAGCATGGCATCTTATGCAACCTTTATAAAGAATGAAATAGGCTTATACCAGTTGGAGGGATTTCCATGCTCTGTTGAGTAAGGAAGCAAGATACAAAGAAGAAAAAATAATATGATACAACTTTTGTAAAACAATGGCCAAAAAAAACACACTTATGAACTGGTATCACTATGTGAACATGGAGGAAAGTATGGAAGAACACAGACCAAGTTATGAAAATGCGTAAGTTAGAAAGGCGGGTGGGAATTCCCTGGCGGTCCAGTGGTTAGGACTTTGTGCTTTCAGTGCCAAGGGGGCGGGTTCAATCCCTGGTCGGGGAACAAATATCCTGCAAGCCAAAAAAAGGCAACACCCCCCAAAAACGGAGGGCTTCAAGGGAAGGACAGAGCAGGGCCAGCTGCGTGGCCGTGTGACCTGCACTTAAGTGTCCTGGACTTGGTTTAATGCTCTGCCGTCCCCATCTTGAAATTCTTAATAATTTTGGAACAAAGGGTCCTGCATTTTCATACTGCACTGGGCCCTGCAAATTATGTTGCTGGTCCTGGGGGTGAGTCATGCCACTGGGAGAAGAGAGGCGGGAGAGAGAGAAGAAACAAGTGGTGAAAGAGAGAGATGAAAGGCTGTACTAAGAAAAATCACATATATAGATGATTATACATAATTTTATATAGATTCCATCTATATAAGATTAGGTACAGAGGTAGATATGCAGAAAAACTAGAAAAGATAACAAGATAAATGGGCTTTTTGTATTGCTTGCCTAAAATAGAAGGGAATTGTAAAAATCAGTACACTAGAAATAAAGCCAAGTTAGAAATATTGAAAGACATGTCATCATCAAATAGAGACTCTTTGAGGAGATCAGATGATCTCTGAGGATGACAAAGCATTGAAAATAAAATAATTAAATACCTTTTTTACCACTTTGTTCAGTGTTATTTAATGCTCAGTCCATTTACCACTTGAAATTCTCCTGTGTGCCCAGAAAACCGTCTTGGGTTGAGCCTCACGTTCTGGAAAGTTATGGACCAAGAGGGATAAGGGAGGGAGGGGAGGTTGCTGACTGGGAGGTGAAAGAAGTTGGGAGAGCTACCCAGCATCCCCAAGGAAGGTGGCAGCTTTTTTAGGCTGGTCCCAAGCAGAGTGGGGCAGGATGTTGGCTAGGGCAGCAAGAGGAAGATGCCAGGGGAGGATAAAGTGAAGGAGACCAGAGCATGGGGAAAATGAAAGCACTGCAGAGCCACCTTGCCAGGAACTGGAGAAAATGGGCCACTCGTCCCCTTCCTGGGTCGCCCAGGCCCATGGGATTTCCCCGTAGCTTTTGGAAGGTGAGAGACACAGGGAGGGAGGAGGCACAGACACTGAAGGAAAGGGGGTTGTTCTCCCAGCCAAGGCCCCAGCTGGCCAGCCCATTGTCAGAGCAAGGCTGGCATGGAGAGTTTCAGGTCCCTGTAGGGGCTGTTGAATGCCGGCCTGGCCACACACGCATATGGGGGTGAGATAAACATCAACTACTGCTGAGGGCACCCTCGGCCCTGGCTCCATCAGATGTGCCGAGGAACACGTAGGCGCATAGTAAATGCTCACCCAGTGGACGATGGATGCAGAGATGCTGTATAGAGGGGAAGGCACGGTGGAGCAGGGCTACAGAACTATGGGGGGAGGAACCCACAGAAAGAACCAGTGAGGGGAGCGTGGCAGGCAGCATTGGCCAGAAGCTCACCTTTCTCTCCTTAATATCAGTGCAAAGTGTTTGTGAGCACGTGTGTCAACAGCCTTAAAAACAAAAAGGAGGGCTTCCCTGGTGGCGCAGTGGTTGAGAGTCCACCTGCCGATGCAGGGGACACGGGTTCGTGCCCCGGTCCGGGAAGATCCCACATGCCGTGGAACGGCTGGGCCCGTGAGCCATGGCTGCTGAGCCTGTGCGTCCGGAGCCTGTGCTCCACAACGGGAGAGGCCACAACAGTGAGAGGCCCGTGTACCGCAAAAAAAAAAAAAAAAAAGGAACAAACCAGCCCCTTTTGATCCGGTAATCCCACTTCTGGGAACCTATCCTAAAGAAACGATCCAGAATACCACACTGCACAGCGGTTAGTGTCCACGCATCAGAATTGGAAAGTTCTCGATTCTTTTTGCTAGCTGAACCCCTTTCTAACTGTGTGACTCAGGCAAATCATTGAACTCTCTGAGCCTCGGTGGCCCTCCTGTAAAACGGGAGCAATAAGCACCCACGTTGCGGGCTTGCCATGAGGATTAAGAGAGATGGTGTAGCCGGGGCGCTCTGAGTGGCTGCCTTGTTAGACAAAAAGCCTGCGGCCACGTGGCTTCTAATAGTTAAAAAACAAAAACCGAACTGGAGACAAGGAGACAACTGAATTGTCTAAAAGGGATCGAAGGATTGGTTAGGAAAACACAGCATGTTAAAAATATTTGCAAAAAACAAAATTTACCAAGAGTTTTTAAGGATGTGAGGGGAAGACCATGTTGCAAGGTTCAGTGATGGAAGCAGGATACACAGTTCTCTCTCCCCAGGGCTCCCGCCCCAGCCTTGGCTTTAAGCTTCTGAAGGTCTTCCAGGACCCAGAGGGACCCAAGTTCAATGCCTCGTCCTAGCTTCTCATCGTACCCTGGACTTTTCCTCCGTGACCCCAGCCACAGGTGATTCCGTATTTTATTTATGAGCAGTTTGGTGGCTGTCAGTCCCACTGAATTCTGAATACACACAGTCCCATGTGTATCCCAAGGCCCACAGGCTCCCAGTGCAGTGGTCTCCCAAGTTGGTCCGGCCGCTGCTCCAGGGCACTGCCGGGGCGGGGGTGGGGTGTGCCCCTCTCCAGGATTGGGACCAGGCCCCAGGGACTGCAGTGCCCACAAGTTTTGGGAGTGGCATGGGACTGTTGGCTGGGAGACCACCACGAATTGTATTCATGCAGACCAGCCTTTCCTGTCCTGAGCAAGGATGACGAAGGCTAGTTGAACCCAGGAGGACCTGCCTCCCAGGCTCTAGCTTGGGGCCCAGATATTCAAAGAAGGCAGCTGTCCAGAAACATCCACTGGCCCCTAGTCCTGATATTCACTGGGTGGGCACTGGGCTGCCATTCCCAGTTTGCAGATGGACATTTGGGAGACAACCAGATGGGTAACTAGTGTTCTATTTCCATCCCACACCTGTGGGAGCCGTTACCCATCTCAGGCATCTTGAGTCCGAAATGTAGAGAGATAAGGGAAGGACTTTGTGATCCTTCCCATTGCTCTGATGGGGAAAGGGGAGGCCCCAAGACATGCCAGGTACCCACCACAACTTCCTGGCACAGCTCAGCGATATAGCTGACATGTATTCAGTACTTTCACATACCAGGCCTTTTTAAAATATTTTAGATGACTTAACCAGTTTAATTCTCACAGCAAGTCCACAAAGTGGGGAAACCAAGGTGCAAAAAAGCTTAGCAGTAATTTGCTCAAGATGACACAGCAAGAAAATGGCAAAGCTAGGATTCGAACCCAGGCTGCATGGTTCAAGAACCCACACTCTTAACCACTCTACTCCACTGGGTTGGAATCCCACATCCTGGTTTCTGGTTCAGCGACTGACCATGCCAAAGGCGAGGGGCAGGGAGCTCTGACAGCCCGGATGGTCTTCCAAACTCCTTCCAGCTCTACCACACTCAGCCAGCCCTGAACTTAGATAGCCCACCTCCAAGGGTGATACAACTCAGTACTCAGTCAAGCCCCAGGGACCAATTCCCAAAAGGGCCCTGATTCTAAAGATGTGCGGCCATGAGGAAGCTGTCCTTCCCTAGGTCAGGAGCCCCTGAGATGGCATTCTGCCCGCCATTCCCCCAACAAGGACAAGATGAGGTCTGGCAGCCCAGCCATGAGCTGTTCCACCACTTCCCCACCGACTATCCCACAGAGGCTGGCTCCGGCACTCCCTGAACCTGCTTGTTTCAATTCTGAGGCCAGAGGAGAAACTGGTTACTTGGAAGAGTCAAGGACTAATAGCCCCAGGGAGTTTAGGGGGAGGAGCCCCGAGTGGGAGGGTGCTGGGACTACAGTGAATGTTTTTCTTTGAAAGACTCTCTTGAGGTTGTTGATGGAGAGCAATTTTTTTTTATGTTTAATACTAGTTTTATTTACTAATAGCTAGTGATCTTTAGTGGAACAGTAAACCTCTGAAATGCTTTTTTTAAAATTTTTATTTTATATTGGAATATAGTTGATTAACAATGTTGTGTTAGTTTCAGGTGTACAGCCAAGTGATTCAGTTATACGTACACATATATCTATTCCTTTTCAAATTCTTTTCCCGTTTAGATTATTACAGAGTATTGAACAGAGTTCCCTGTGCTGTACAGTAGGTCCTTGTTGGTTATCTATTTTAAATATAGCAGTGTGTACAAGCAGTCCCAAACTTGATGGAGAGCAATTGTTAAAACAACTGGAAAGAAGAGACAAACAGTCTATAGTTCCATTAAGATTGGAAAGAAGCAGTGCGCTGGCTCGCAAAAGTAACTTATGACTTGATTCAGAGGGAATAGCTGTGTCCTGTCTTTGAAGGGACTTGGAGAGGTTAGGTTGAGTTTATTTTGTCGCAGAGACTGAAGCTGTCTTGGGGGCTTGGGTGGGACAGTGTGGTCCTCGCTTCCAGAGGTGACCGGCATCAATGTCTATGTGATTAGACCAGGCTGTACCCACTGGGGACTTTCGAGACCCAGGAAGGTTGGGCTGACTTCTCCCCCACTGGGAACCCAAGAGAAAGTCAGCAACTTGGTGTCTTAGGCTTACTTAACTTATTTTACAGGATTTTTGTTTGTTTGTTTTCATTCTCTCTCATCATACCTAGGAAGGGCTTAGGGACACAAGGAAAACTCAATGCACAGGCTATGGACTGAATGTGTATGTCTTCCTAAAACTTCATATTTTATTCATATACGAATATATTCATATATATTCGTATATGAATAAATTCATATTTGAAGCCCTAATCCCCACTGTGATGGCGTTAGGAAGTGGGGGCTTTGAGAGATAATTTGGGATAGATGAGGTTATGAAGGTGGAGCCCTCATGATGGAAAAAAAAAAAAAAAGCAAGAGACATAAGATCCCTCTGTTGTGTGAGGATACAGCAAGAAGGCGGCCGTCTGCAGACCAGGAAGAGAGCCCTTACCAGACACAGAATCTGCTGGCACCTTGATCTTGGGCTTCTTAGCCTCCAGAAACGTGAGAAACAAATGTTTGTTGTTTAAACACCACCCAGTCTATGGCATTTTGCTACAGCAGCCCAAGCTAAAGCAGCACGTGACTGACAGAGAAAAGTGACGACAAAAGCTTCAAGAGTCCCAGCCCCAAAGGTCCTCAGTCACACAGGTCAGAGAAATCCAGACTTTTTAGTTTGTATTTGTCACCATGTTATATAACAGAGGATGCTCACCTGCATGACATCCTCCCTACATGCCAGATTGAATTCCCCTCCTTTCCATCACCAAACCCAGGGGAGGTAAAAGACAACAGTTCGTAATCTGCAGTGAGAGGAAACTCAAAGATGAAATCAAGGTACACCACCGGCTTTGGGGTATGATCTGTTTCTGGAATTCCCCTTCCTACTCTCATGCTCAGGAAAGTGAGGGCGTGTGAGCCACGTTTTCCGGAAAGCTGAGAAAAGAGTCTATTGCTGTTCTGCATTCAATTCCATTAGCACTTGCTGAACTTGTACCACGTGCTGGGGCCTGGAGTACATATTAGGGAAGTAAGCGTAAATGAGATGATCCCGGGAGTAGGAGAGTCCACAGCCTTCCCAGCACCAATGCATCAGCTTCACAGTTGCCACTCTTGGGAAATTTTTTTTTTCAAGTTTTTTTTATTGTCTTCTCAGTTACTAATAAAAGAACAGACATTTAACCAAAGAAGACATACGCCTGGCAAATGAACACAAAAATGTTCAACATCATGAATCATTAGGGAAATGCAATCAAACCATAGTGACATACATCTCCACACTTTTTTTTTTTTTTTTTTTTTTTTGCAGTACGCGGGCCTCTCACTGTTGTGGCCTCTCCCGTCGTGGAGCACAGGCTCTGGACGCGCAGGCTCAGCGGCCATGGCTCACGGGCCCAGCCGCTCCGCGGCATGTGGGATCTTCCCTGACCGGGGCACGAACCCGCGTCCCCTGCAACGGCAGGCGGACTCTCAGCCACTGCACCGCCAGGGAAGCCCCATCTCCACACTTTTAAAACAGGTAATATTCAAAGTACTGATCATACCAACCAAGAACCGGTGAGGAATACAGGGGAACTGGACTGCTCCCATACTTTTGATGGGAATACAAATGGGTACAGTCATTCATTTAGAACAAGAAACCATATGTTCGTATAAAGAATTTTATGTACACGTTCATAGTAAACTTATCTGTGATAGCCAAACTGGAAACAAACAGGAAATTCGTTTTTCATGATTTAGAACAGAGACTTCGGGGACAGACAGAATAGTGATCCGAACCCATCTCTGTCGATCACTAGCTGTGTGACCTTGGGAAAGTCACTGAGCCCTGCTAGACTTCAGTTTTAACCTGGCACTGGGCATAATACATAAGCCACATTGGATCGCTTTGAGGGGGTGCATGGATAACATATGTAACATGCTTAGGACGTGGTACATGGCCGCTGCCATTATGTCCCTCCACCCTGCTCCCTCCTGTTCAATCCCCAATGGACATAGGAGGGCAGCTCTATCTATCTATTCATTCATCCCAGGCATAAAGATGGCTCTGAGGGTGCCTCAGTTTTCTCTGCAAAGGGACAATTCCAGTTCCCCCAAAGCTGCCTTCTTTCCTCTTGCCTCCCTGTCTTTCTTAGGAAGCTTAGCAGAGCTGCCTCACAGTCACAACTCACTATTCCCTTCCTTGGCTCTACAAACACGGCATCCAGCATTCCTAGAGGTGAGATGTGGACTGCGGTTGCCATGGTAACAGGAGTTCCTCTAAAAGCAAAGGCTCCTGTGGACCTGGCCCCAAGGCTTGCTCAGATTCCCATGCCAGAATCTACCTTCTTTGCAGCTACCAGATGGTAAGACGGGATACCACCAAGCATAGAGAATCATGAGCAACTCACGACTGAGTTTCTCCAAGTGAGCCCAGCAGGCCAGAGACACTGGCCTTTTACAAGCCCCATCTTCTTGATCTCCCCGTAAGGATTCAGACCACTGCCTGCAGGAGATGGGCATCCGGGTTCCTCCTCTAGAATTCCGATTCAGTAGGTCTTGGATGGGGTCCTAGCATGTGGATTACCAGGTCTTGGGCAGCAGAAAGAGCATGGGATTGGAACTGAACAAGCCTGGGTTTGAAAACCAACTTCTTCCTTACTATGGAAACCTTGGGCAAATCTCTTCATATGGCCAACTTGCCTCCCTCACCTCACAGGTATAAAAACCTCACAGGACCGAAACAAGATCACACAAAAATCCAATACCTGGCCGCAGTAAGTAGCGAAGAGGATCCTGCAGAATCAACAAGCACAAATGAATATATGTGATAGATGTGTGTGTGCATATGAGGAATAGGCAGTAAAGGATTATAAACAAGATACACAGGATGGTCATATTCTTGTAAATACAATGCATAGAGAAATGGCCAAAGGGACCTCATTAAGGTGAGGATGCTGCTATCTTGACTCCACAGCAATACTCTTCTATATGGAGCTTAGAAAACTATTCGCTGGCAAGTTCACATGCACACATACGCAGGGATTGTCCCTGCAGCACTGTATGTAGTCCAAGAAAATTAGAAGTAATCTAACAGTTCATCAGCAGGAAGTAATTAGTGATACTATGTTATATTTATAGACTGAATTATTTTGTTAAAAGAATGAACTAGATCTATATCTAGCCACTTGGATAGATCTTTGAAACATATTGAGCAGGAAGAGTGAGCTGTAGAACAATACATCCAATATGATACCATTTATAGAAAATATGGCACATGTACTATCTGTTGGGCATTGATACATTTTTATGTAATAAAAGTATAAAAACATGGAAAAGAAGGGTACACACACCACACTTTGGAGCGTGAGTGCTCTGGGGAGGGAGGGATAAGGAAATATTTCAGCAGCACCTGTATGGTTTGTTTTCTTATTAAAATAGATCTGAGCAAATATGCAAAAATGTAAACATTTCTTAAATCTGGGTGGTGGGGATGCCTAGGAGTTGTTGAAACACTCTCTGTACTTCTGTGTGTTTTTCAATATTTCTCTCTAACAAAATGTCTGGAAGATTCTATAACAGGGTGGTAACAACAGTTACCATTACAGGTAAATTTCTTTCTTTGTTTTCCTGTAGTTGCTAAATTCTGTACTATTTACATTATATATAATTTTAGTGTTGAAAATGAAAACAACAGTTTTTTTAAATGACAACGTATGTGAAAAAGCCTTTGTAAATTGCTTGAATCATATCAATGCCCCCTGCCAAGGAGTCTTGTGTGCTTACATGGGTTTTTAATAGTTTTAAGTTCTTTCATCTCCATCATGATGCTCAGAGGAAGGTATTATTATCCCCACTTTACAAATGGGGAAATATAGGGTCCAAGAGGTGTGGGGGAACTTTCCAGAACAACAGGGCTCATAAGAGGCAAAGCAGGGGAACTTCCCTGGTGGTTCAGTGGTAGAGAATCCATCTTGCAATGCAGGGGACGCAGGTTCGATCCCTGGTCGGAGAACTAAGATCCCATATGCCACGGGGCAATGAAGCTTGCGCGTGACAACTACAGAGCCCACGTGCTCTGGAGCCTGCTCGCCACAAGTAGAGAGAAGCCCATGCGTCGCAACGGAAGATCCCGCGTGCCGCAACTAAGACCGGATGCAGCCAATAAATAAATAAATAAAGGCAAAGAAGGATTTGCACCCAGACAAAGGGTTTCCTGGGCTGCCTTGATTACACCTGTTCAGGAAGTTACTGCAAGAGAGGTGACCTTTGGGCCAGGGCTTGGGGTCTAGGAACATTTCATTGGGGCAGAGGGAGCGGATCCAGATTTATTGAACAGAGAGCTTTATAGACGTCATTCAGAAGCATCATGATGACCCTGTGAGGAAGAGCTATCATGAAACCCATTTAACTGACAAAGAGGATCAGAGAAATTGTTACTACTCCAAGGTCACAGAGCTTGGTGGTGAAAAAGCCAGAATTCAAATCCAAGCATGTTCCCCAGATTCACTCTTTCCACTGTGTCAGGCAGCTTCCACAAGTGAGAGAAGGCAGAGGGGCATTTTGGGTAGGGGGTACAGCACATGCAAAGGCCCGGAGGCAGGACAGGGCCTGCTGTGTTAAGCTAGAAACTCAAGTATGTGAAATTCAAGAATAAAATCCCCCAGAGTTTGGCCTCTGTACGAAGGGCAGGGCTGGGTTTTTCCGGGTTTCAGTGGAAGCTGAAATTCTGCTCGGCCATGCAGGATTTTCCAGGGGGCCCGTCCCCACCCACCGGCTCTCAGGAGTGACTCTGGTTCGAAGTCTCCGAGAGCTGCTGGAGCAGCAGTTTCTGGGTGAATGAAGCTTGAGTGTGGGCAAGGGGTGAAAATCCCCCCAGCTCTCAGGGGTGACGCTGACACCTTCCTGAGGTGGCCGAAAGCCCCCTTCGGAGAAGGGCCCCCTTAATATCAGGCATCTAGCAGCTGCTGGAAGTCATCATCGTCCTTCCTGGGAAGGAAACGCAGCCCCTCCCAAGCAGGCTGGGACCAGAATGTCTCCTGGGATGTAGGCACCAACCCTGGCTCAGCATCTGTGCCCGTCAGCTCCAGGGGCCCCTCCCCTCTCACTACCCACCTCCTCTCTCTAAACAAATCCAGGTCCAAATCCAGATTCAAAGGGGAAAGTGGGGAGGCGCGGGGGATGTTCAGCCTGAATCTCCACGGCCACCTTGTGTCATTAGCAGCTAAAGGCCAGCAGTAGCCAACAGCCACAAGGCCGACCAGGCCCATGAGTTCAAGTTCAGGGAATAAATTTGGGTTCCCTGGGAAGAGGTAGCATGTGTGTGTCCCGGCTTTACATACAGCACGCACTGTCCTATGACTCTCCATTGGGCCCACTGAAGTCTCAGTTTTCCAGGTAAGAAACTTGAGCGACTTGCCCCAGGCCACAGTTACTAAGATGTGGAACCAGAATTCAACTTCCGGTCCCTCTAAATTCAAGCCCACTTACTTCCGGTCTCTCTAAATTCAAGCCCACTTCTTAGCTCTCTGGAGACATGGTCAGCCCACACTCCCCTCCATAAGTCACGTCTAGGGCACTTCTGAAGTGGCTCAAAATCTTTCACGTTTCTGCCTATCTTAGCCCTTAGTCAGGGAGGTGCCATTCCTTCCTTCCTTCCTTCATTCATCTATTCCTCTTTCTTGGCCAGGCTCTGTGCCAGGTCCCAACCATAGCAGAGGACGAAGATATACTCAGAGTTGATTATGATAAGGTAGAAGTGCTACCCCAGGGGTCAGGATAAAGTGCTCTGGGAAGAGTAGAGGTGAGAGGGAATCATTCTGACAATTGGGAGGGGCCTTAGAGGATGTGTAGGAGTTCTCAAGGATGAGAACATGATGGAGAGCAGGAAATATCCAAGCCTTTGCCAAACAACCTGGGAGATCTAACTTGTACCTTTCCAGGGGGTGAGCGGGCTCAGAGGAGAGATCATGTGGGGCAGTGACCTACCACTCTCCATGCCACCCTTTCTCCCCACCAGTGGTCTGACACCACAGGGCTTCCCTATCCTTCCTTGCAAAGGTGCTCGAGCTCTGACTTAAATGCTGGGAAGACATTGTTGCTTTCTCAGTCCCTGAACCCCAGCAACAGGTAAGATCTCTGATCAGTGTCTCTCCCTCCAGTGTCTAAAGAGGCCTTCAAACTGGGGCAAGGAGAGAGCCAGCTGAATGTTTGGTCAATGCCAAAGTATGATGGACCCTTGGGAAGCTTTGCAGAGGTTTGAGGTGGGCATTCTAGCTCTGGCAACCAGCACCCACTGCTTTGGGGTGAGGGTCTGGCTCAGCCAACAGACCTCCCACCTACTCACTCCCCGCCACATCCCGCCCTCCCAATCCACTCCTCTGGCTGGTGACTCTGCTTCTAAACTCCAGAGTCCTGGGGAGCAGAGAAGTCAAGAAGCCACCTCCATAGGGTTGGGGGCAGCACGGCAGAGTTGGAAGCAGGTGGGCTTTGGATTCAGACAGATGTGAGTTCGAATCCCATCTCTTCCTCTTAATACCAGGATCTGGATTTCTTTTCTTTTTTAAAAAATTTTTATTGGCATATAGTTGATTTACAATGTTGTGTTAGTTTCAGGTGCACAGTAAAGTGAATCAGTTTTACATATACATATATGCACTCTTTTTCCTAAACTCTAGTATCATCAGTGACCTTTGTCAACGTAAGCGGTGATGTTCATAGCCGCCTCCTGGGGCTATTGGGAGATTAAAAGAGAAAATGATCGTGATGGGGCCTGACTCTCAATAGCTATTTGGCAACACGCTTGCACAATCTTTAATGCAATTCTGAAGCCCCAGATACCCCTGGATTTTTCATAACTCTGTGGGTGGCCTTCCTGACCTGAAATGACGGCGGCTCGTCCATGGTCTTTATTTATTCTACGTGGTGTGAAAAATCATATATTTTGTTGCAGAAATGTTAAGGGATTTGGTTACAGGGGCTGCTCAGGCCCCTGCTGAGACATTACATCACATAAACATGTCACCTCTCTAAAATCCTAACATTCTAGATTCTGATTTGAACCTGGCCCCGGAGATTCCAGAAAGAGTCTCAGGGCCTGAAATGGTTTCCTGTCTTTCCCTTGAAGGAGCAGCTGTGTGGATGAGTTCTCGAAATTTAAGGCCAGAAATGATGACCTAACTTCCCCCTTTATCTTCTTCTTTCCTCACCTTCCCCAGTGGAAACCCTCCTCAGAAAAGAATCTTCATCCATTAACCAGTGAGGAAAAGGCAAGCAATAGAATAATGGGCAAAAGGCAGGAAGAGGCCCTTCACAGAAGAAGAAACACCCAGGACCCTTGAACATATGAAAAACCCAGCCACACAACCGCAGAGGAAAGCAACGTCAGGCCACAGGGAGAGACTGTTTCACAGGCACTAGATTGTCGACAATTAAGAAGGGTGGTAATATGGAGTGTTGTTGAGAATGGGGATCAGTAGGGACTCTGTACATTGCTGGAGGGGGGCGGGGTGGAACAAAACTGTCACAACCACTCTAGAAAGCATTTCCATAGTCATGACCCTGAAATTCCACTCCTGAGTCATGTACACACACATACACACACATGCATGCACTGCTATAGGCTGAATCGTGTCCCAGCAAAACAGATATGTTGGAGTCCATACCTCCCAGTACCTCAGAATGCAACCTTGTGTGGAGATTGGGTCTGCACAGAGTAAAAATAAGGTCACTAGTGTGTGGGCTCTAATCCAGTATGACTGGTGTCCTCATAAAAAGGGGAAATTTGGAGGCAGACGTATGCACATAGGAGGGCAGAGGTGGGGATTTGTTTCTAGACGCCAAGAAATGCCAAAGATTGTCAGCAAACCACCAGAAGCTAGGAGAGAGGCGTGGAACAGATTCTTCCTCACAGCCTCAGAAGGAACCCACCCTGCTGACACCTTGATCTTGAATTTTCAGCCTCCAGAATTGTGAGACAATACATTTCTGTTGTTCATGCACCCGTTTGTAGTACTTTGCAGCCTTAGGAAACTAAGTCACACACGTACCTGCAACAAAGGTCACCTCTGGGAGGCAAGGGCTGGCAAGAGCCCACAGCTGATTCTGGGGAGTCTTGGGAGGTGGGGGGGGGGGAACCGCAGGACGGATGGATGTGCCCTCCACTTCCAGATCGCCAGAGTCAAAAATTCCACAAGTGCTTTGTGGGACTGAGTTTCATGGCTACATGGACGTGGCTGGAACCGAGCCAGCCCCCACAGATGCAGGTGATGAAAAATGGTCTCTAAAGATCTTCAGGGACGGCTTTAGAGTGTATCTAGACAGCGAGAATTGGGGAGCTGACGTTCCAGTGGTACCCATTTCCCCTCAGAGAGGTTTGGAAACTTGCCCAGAGTCACAGAGAAGGTGGTGCGGCCTGGGATCCCATGCTGGTCTCCGAGACCCCAGAATCCACGTTCTCACAGCCATTCTGACAAATATTCATCACAACCAACATGGTGCCCTTCAGCACACCCACCTCCGCGCTGAGGCAACCAAACTCCCACGACGCTACAGAGACCTACACACTCCCTCCCTCAGGAACGAAAGGCCTCACTGTGTGCGTGCTGGGTGAGATGCCTTTTAATGTGGTTGTTATAACATTCTTACAGTAAGGATGACTAACGTTTACATCGTGTCTGAATTTTCAGCTGGAACCAGGTGGGAGTGACAAGGAGAGAGGGTAGAATGGAGACCAGCCACTGCTATGACCTTGGGTGAGTCCCTGTCCCCTTTGCCCTCCTCCGACAGCCCCTGATGTGAGGTTGCCAAGAAGACTTTGCTTCCCTCCCTCACAACACAGACCCCGCTGTCCCCACTGCCTCCCCCAGACTGGTCTTTCCACCAGCAACGCAGTGTATCCCACACCAGACCAATTTAAGATCCAAGATTAAACAGTATTGAATCACACAGTAAGCAGGTGAATCCTTCTCCAGTTGTTCAGTCCCGGGGGTTACAAGCCTTTAACGAAGGGAGAGCTGACTTGGGTTTGGGTGGCAGGCTAGTGAATGAACGCAGTTGTTCTGAGTGTCTTATCTGTTTATACAGATATATTCAATTTATTGAAGCAACATTGGTCTGAGACACATGAAACCTAGAAGATGTCTAGGTTTAAATAAACTTACTTAGGCTTACATACGAAGTTGATTATAAAAAAATTTGTTAAATAATTGTATATACGTAAGGGCAAATCAAATCACATCCTTTTATACTTAAAACTCTCTGATGATTTCCCATTTCCTTTGGATTAATTCCAAGCCTGTACGTGATCTGTTTTCCCTGACACGTGTCAACCTCTCCACCTCCATCTCCTCCACTCTCCCCTCTGTAATCTCCTCCAGCATGTGAAATTCACTCCCGCTTCAGGGCCTTTGCACCTGCCATGGCCTCTGCCTGGAATGTCCTGCTCCCTGATCTTGGCACGCCCAGCTTATCCCATCAATCAGATCTCTGCTCACATGTCGTCAGAGGCCTTACCTGGATCCCCATTCCAGTCTCTCTGTCTTCCCTCCTTTGCTCTATTTCCCTCGTTGCACATAGTCCTCTCTGAAATGATACTATTTTTTTGGCAGTCATTTTTTAAAATTAATTTTTATTGGAGTATAGTTGCTTTACAATGTTGTGTTAGCTCCTACCGTATGGCAAAATGAATCAGCTATGCATATACATATTTCCCCTCTCTTTTGGATTTCCTTCCCATTTAGGTGACCAGAGTGCGTTAAGTAGAGTTCCCTGTGCTATACAGCAGGTTCTCATTAGTTATCTATTTTATACATAGTATCAATAGTGTATAGGTGTCAATCCCAATCTCCCAATTCCTCCCACTCACCCCCCCCCTTTCCCGCTTGGTATCCATACATTTGTTTTCTACGTCTGTGTCTCTATTTCTGCTTTGAAACGATATTATTTTTTAAAACTTTATTCATTTGTCTGTTTTCTCCACTAGAATATAAGCTCCTTGAATTCTGGGACTTTGTCTTACATCTTCAGTGGCTAAAAACTGTGCCCAGCACGTAGTAGGAGCTCCACAAATGAATGGCAGGAAGCTGTGAAGGTGGAGGGAGGACGGGCCGGGGAGCAGGGAGGAGCCCCGCCAGGCTCCACAAGGAGGCAAGGCAAGGTGGTGGCCGTCAGAGGCTCAACCTGAGAGCTCACTCTTGGCCCCATCAGCACCAGCCTTCAAGACACTGAGCCAGCTGGTTCCCACTCACTGAGCCAGCAGAGAAAGCTGAGTCGGCCACTGTATCTGTAGAAGAATGATGGCGTCACCACATCACCATCAAGAAACTATCGTGATAATAACTGATCCAGGCCAGAATCAGCCATAATATTACGAGTGGGTAAATGTTTGAAGGGAACCAAAAAATTTACGTATTCTCAAAGAATCTGCCCACAAGAGACATATTTATCACAAAGGAGAAGAGTGACTTTACCTAGCAGACATCGCCTTAGCCAAGCAATCAGATTTAGACCATGGGTAATGGGACAAGCTGATACCATGTCTGAGAAGGACACAACTTCACTTCTGTGATACTCCTGCCAGAAACAACACAATTAATCATGAGGAATCATCGGACAAGCCCCGCTGAGGAACATTTTACAGAATAACTGGCCTGTGCCCTTCAAAGTGATCAGTATCTTGAAAGAAAAAATTCTGAGCAATTGGTCTAGATTAAAGGAAAATAAGGAGAGTGAAATGCAACACATTCAATGGAATTTTCTTTTGCCTCTAAGGCAAATTGTTTTGGAACAATTGGCAAAATCTGAAAGAGTTCTACAGATTATTTTTGTAGCAATGTTTATCACCTGATTTTGATATGTGTATGGTGCTTACCTAAGCGAATGACCTTATTTTTCTTTTTAAGACATGTTGAAGTATTTAGGAGAAAGGGAAGTTACGTCTACAACCTACTCTCAAATGGTTCAAGAAAAATGTAATAGACAGAAAAATAGAGAAAATGATAAAAATATTACTAGTCCGGAATCTGAGTAAAGAGCATATGGAAAATCTTTGTATATTTTTGCAACATCTCAGTAAGTCTAAAATTGTGCTGAAATAAATTTTTTTAAAATAAAACTAAACAAAACAGTCGGGGAGCCATTGAGATGGTGGAGGCAAAGTGGCTGCAGGAAGCCAGCTCCTCGCCTCACAAAGCTGACATCTCAGAGCCCAGAGTCAGCTGCGTTCACCTCAGACCCACGTCAGACCACAGCCCTCCCCTGCCATCTCCACATCGAGGCGGGGGGCGCTGAGGACGCATCTGTGGGCACAGGCCAGCGCCACACCCTCTGGCTAATGTGGGGAAGGGGCCCCGGGCAGAGCCTGCAGACCCTTCTCACCCCTGCTCCTGACCTTGGGTGCCTCACTCCCCATTTGCACCTCAGTTTCCTCCTCTGACAAATGGGTGGATGTCAATGACTGGCAGCCCTCTGGGGATGGAGTCTTCCAGCTCAGATACTGTTGCCGTATTTCTAGAACCCCATCTGGAGAGTGCAGCACATCTCTCCAAGGAGCTTGATTCATTTGGCAAGTGTGTTTACTTAGTTTAGCTGAAGGAAAGAGAGGAAGCTGGTCTCGCTGAGCAGAATGGGGAGTAGACGTCCTCCCTGTCCGGGACATGCTTCTCCACCTCTGCCCCCGCCCCAGCCCAGCTCCCAGGCACCCCTTCTGGAAGAGATGAACATCCTAGTAAAAATTTTATTGAAGTGTAGAGAAAATCTTTCCCCAAGCCCCATTTAGGAAGAGGCAGCTGGCGGGGATGGGTTGGTTGGTGCCCAGAAAGTGGCTCTGGTCCCAGTTCTGTCAGCAACTCGCTGTGTGGCTCCAGCTTTCCAAGCATCACTTTGTGCTTCTGTAAGATGGACAGACCCATGCTTGGCTTTGCACACGGCTGACGACACAGTGATTTCACCTCTGTGTTCTCCCTGACTCGGGGCTCAGTGGGTGACTTCCAAACTGAAAGTGGGGCACACAGATGGGATCGCCAGGACGCCTTGAGAAGCTGTCAGCTCTGAGGAGCCCCCCTCACTCACACAGCCTGTGTCCCCGCACAGCCCTGGCCCCCAGCTCCGGGTGCAGACTCCCTGGGCTATGCTGGCCCTGCCCGGAAAGCCCAGCCCAGCTCAGGGTTATGATAGAGCGGTCGGGGGGGTCCTGGAAACTTACAGGCTGGAACTTCTAATGTGCCCTGCCATCTCCTAACACTCAGTGGAGACCCGGGGGCAACCCCCTTGCAGGGGAAAGTAAGGGGGTCACTCTCCCATTATGGTACCCTAATCCAGCATCTCCCAAGGGCTCCACAGTCTCCTCCTCAGCCCCTCAGCCCTGCCTCCCTGCCCAGCCTCTTGGAGGCTGTCTCAGCTGCTACTTTCAGGCAGAGGCAGCTGGGCCACAGGAGTCTACAAAATGGTGGGCGGAAACCCGGGCTTCCCTCCGCGAGCTCCTGCCCTGGCCCCATGCCCAACAGTAGGTGTGGCCATGGGGGTCTTTGGCGCCCAAGAAGCCCCATGTTTCCCCAAGTACTTCGCAACCATTGTCTCATGGAGCCTCATCCCAGCCCTGGGCTCTGGAGGTTGCCACTGACCCCACTTTATGGCTGGGGAAACTGAGGCTGAGTGGAAGCTTGGCCAGGAAGTGGCTTCTGACACACAAGTTCCTTCAAGGGGTTTTTTCACCCAAGTTCCATGACAGCCCAGCTGTTGGTAGCTGAGGTGCAAACTCCCCAGAGAATGGGGGACCTTTCCTATAAAAATCTTGAGGTGGCTGGAGTTCCAAACCCTGCCCACCTTCCAGGGCTGGGAAACATCGTGGATTTGGAGTCATAAAGTCAAGTTAAAGATCTGGTGCCTATTAGTTAAAAACAAGACAACAGGGCTTCCCTGGTGGCGCAGTGGTTCAGAGTCCGCCTGCCGATGCAGGGGATGCGGGTTCATGCCCTGGTCTGGGAAGATCCCACATGCCGCGGAGCGGCTGGGCCTGTGAGCCATGTCCGCTGAGCCTGTGCGTCCGGAGCCTGTGCTCCGCAACGGGAGAGGCCACAACAGTGAGAGGCCCGCGTACCGCAAAAAAAAAAAAAAAAATAAGACAACAGGCCCCAAGTGGAGTTGTTTATGCTAAAGCCCCACATCACCAAGCCGAGACTTAATTATGGTTTCAGCTCTCCCAGAAATGGCATCTTAAACCAATCAGGAATCACCTGACCAGCACTAGTTAGGTCTCCTGCCTGCTAGACCCCGCCATCCCCTAAAAGAAAGTAACTTTGAGATAACCAACAAAGACAGCACAGGGAACTATATTCAATACTTTGTAACAACCTATAAGGGAAAAGAATCTGAAAAAAAATAGATATATATGTATGTATAACTAAATCACTCTGCTGTACACCTGAAACTAATACAAGATTGTAAATCAACTATACTTCAATTTAAAAAAATAAAATTAAAATAACAATAAACGACAAAAAAAAGAGTAACTTTGCAATAACCAATCTGCTTTTTTGCCTAGTCTAACTTTCTTGTTCCTACTCCCTTCTGCCTATAAAAGTTCCCTTTTTTACCTGTCTTTTCTATCTGCTAGATCGTATGCCACTGATTTGAATCGATTTTTGCTCAGTTTAAAAATTTTAATATGCCTCAGTTTATCTTTTAACAGTCTATTAACTGTGCCATCCAGGAAAAGTCACTTCACCTCTCTGAGCCTCAGTTGCTTAATCAGTAAAATGGGGGCAATAACTCATACTTCACAGGACTGCGATGAGGAGAATACAGGTATACGAATTTACACCTGTCGGCCTGGCGAACGTAAATGTACGGTTTGTGCTGGTCTCTGTGCCTGGCATGCTCACTGCATCCTCATGACACAGCAGTCTGGATGAGTCAGCAGAAAAAGAGCCTGGAGCCCAGCTCCTCTGGGAATTGGGGCCCTACCTACCCCATAGGCCTTAGACCATGCTCTCCAGATCCTGCTCAAATGGGCCCTTTTGCCGGAAATGCCTTTTTTTCCCCTTTAACTTTTTATTTTGAAATGATAGACTCACAAGAAGTTGCCAGAATAGCACAGAGAAGTCCCGTGCGCTCACCTTCCAGCACTCACCTTCCAGCGCTCCCTGACGGTGACCTATTCCGTAACTACAGGAGATTACCAAAACCAGGAAGTTTATACTGGCACAACACGGCTGTCTCACCAGCCTTTGCACGCACACATTTTAAAAAATGTCTTCGGGGCTTCCATGGTGGCGCAGAGGTTAAGAATCCGCCTGCCAATGCAGGGGACACAGGTTCGAGCCCTGGTCCGGGAAGATCCCACATGCCGCGGAGCAAATAAGCCCGTGAGCCACAACTACTGAGCCTGTGCTCTAGAGCCTGCGAGCCACAACTTCTGAAGCCTGTGTGCCTAGAGCCCATGCTCCGCAACAAGAGAAGCCACCGCAATGAGAAGCCCGAGCACCGCAATGAAGAGTAGCCCCTGCTCGCCGCAACTAGAGAAAGCCTGCATGCAGCAACAAAGACCCAACTCAGCCAAAAATAAATAAATAAATAAATTTATTTAAAAAAAAAAAAATGTCTTCGTGCCTAGGGTGTTTTTGGCCATCTTTCTTTTGTATGCAAAAGCCTTCTTGTCCCCCGTGTCCAGCCCCTCTGGGACAGTGACGTCCCCCTCTCTGGGACGCTCAAGCTCTCCCTGTTCTGACTCCTGGCTCCCAGAAATAGTGCAGCCCAGTGATGGAGAACATGGGTTTTGGAGATCTACAGACATGGATTTAAACTCGGCATCAGCCACTAGCCTGGGGCAAAATACAGAACTTTCTGAGCCTCCATTTCCCCACCTATAAAATGGGGACGAGTGCCCCAGTGTCAATGTAGGACAGGATAAGCATGGCTGGTGCTTGGAGAATGTAAGTCCCCTGCAATGGATGGTGGTTATGGCTGTCATCGGATTGCACCTGTTGTCACATCTATCCCAGAATGACCCTTGTATGTTTGGCCACCTTCCTCAACATTTAATATGTTCAAGGTCAAACCTTCATATCTCAGTGCCATCCCAGGGCCTGGCACATAGCAGGTGTTAAATAAATTGTGGGTAGATGGAGTCCCCTACCAGACAAGCTTTCCTTTGTCTCACTGTGTCTCTTCAGCTTCACTTCATTCATTCCTGGCCTGGGTGGGCAGGGTATATGCCCAGCAAACCCATGAAGGCTGGGCTTTGCTGAAAGAGGCAGCCCATTTGCTCCCATCCGATCCTGAGAAGTCTTCCAGGGGGGTCCCAGGACCCCAGAGGCCGCTCGGGGCTGTCCCTGGATGCAATGTTGAGGCTGCAAGCCTCAGAAGGTACAACACCTTGGGGAGATGCCTCACCCTCAGAGGGAACCCCAGGGGCAGCCATCCAGGAGACAGGCCGGGCCACTCTTTCCCGTCAGGACACCTCAGCTCAACCGTTGGCACATCTTAGCTCCAGACTTTGGACGGGCCTCAGCCTTGCTAACCCCCGGTTTCCTCACCTACACCATGGGGTTGTCACGTGGGTAAATGAGTTTATTGTGCAAATGGCATCACGTGAACCGCTAAATCCTGTATTTACATATAAGAGATCTTTGTCTTGGCTGTGTAACATTTATAAGCTCACATTTAGGTGGTCACTGACAGGGTATTAAATACCACATGTCTGGCCAGAAATGAATAACATTGTTTCCACAATGTTTATTTTCACCATTGTTACCATTAGGTGATTTACAATGGCTTTATCTTGAAGGCAGCAATATAAAGTTTTTTCTAAAAATAAATATCTTTATACTTTAAAACATCCATTAAGAGTATTAGGCAAACTGTCAGGTAGGATGGCAGCTTTAGTCATCATCCAGAAGGGCAGAAATGAGGGCCCCCAGGAAATGCTGCTCCTCTGATGCACCTTGCCCTGACCTGGCCGATGGGAGGTCAGTGCTGAGGGTGGGATGGATGGTCTGGAGGACACTGAGACTGGGGCAGGCTAGCGACCCGGGCATTCCAGACCCACCAGCGTCTGTTCAGTGCAGGGATGAGCATCTGGCATGGCATTTAGTTGTGGTCCAGGCAGGGGGAGGGTGGGCCCCATGCCAGGGGGGTCTTTTCCTCCAGGCCCCTGTCCCAAAGCCTCAGCTGGAGCCACCTGCTTACCCCTCCCTGTCCCAGGGGGACGGCTGATGCTTCAGCCTCAGAATCCGACAGCTGGGGGCCCAATTTAATTTTCGAGCATTCCTGTGAGAAATGAGGCTGGCTCGGAGCAGGCCTCAATAAATGCGAACTGAACGAAGGAGGCTGTGGGCAGCGTTTCTCACTCATTCTAGATCCCTCTGGAATCATCTATGTTTGGCTAAATATGCCCGACCCAACGCCCTAGGAGCTGCCTTGTCCCACATTACCACATGGTCACGGCCATGCTAAAGGTCCCCACCAGTCATATGACCAGAGAGCCAGACTATGCTAGGAGAAATATGCAGGTGTCTACCATACTTATTTATAGATCTATGAGTTGGAGTCTTGCCAGGCAGGAAGAACATGGGGGGAAAAAAAGAATAGTAAACATTTGTTTAGTTTAATCCAATCAAGTGGTAAAACTCCGTGGGCTGGGGGGAGACAGAGAGAACTAGGTTTTTGAAACCTGGATCGTGGGTCGAGCAACCAGCCCCATCAGAGGCCATGGGCTATCCGTCAGCAGCACAAGAGAATCATATCTTATGTTTTGGCAAAACAACCAAAAAGCCATCCTCATCTCAGTCCACTGAGATGGAAACTCCAACCTGCTCGGGATAAGCCAAGTTATGTGCAATGGTACGATTCTTTTCTCCTTGGTAAGTGATTTTTAAGCCCAGGAAAATTAGAATTTAAAAAATAGAGGTGTGAAATAAACAAAAACCCATAGTATCTGTACCTTTCTGTTAAGTTTAAGTTGGGTCAAGTTCTGTATGTTGGTGCATAAAATCCTGTATTTTAATGTTTAAGAACTTTTAGCCATAGAGTTTCTCATGTTTGTGACTGAGTAACTCACTTCAGTTGAAATCTGTAAAGTTGATTAGACTACTTAAGAGAACTTAATATTCACTTTCTTAATAAGTTAGTTTTTTAGATCTATAAGCATTCTTTTAAATCCTTGGGAAGGTTGTGTTTCTTAGAGGTATTTGAAGCATTTATAAGAAAATCAAATTCATTAAATTTATAAATGTAGTGTAGAGTATCTAAGGTGGTGCTAGCCAGTATAAATGTAAGGTGAGCTCCATAGGTCATTTTAAATTTTCTGGAAGGCACATTTTTCAATTTTTTTTTTTTTTGGCGGTACGCAGGCCTTCCACCGCTGTGGCCTCTCCCGCTGCGGAGCACGGTCTCCGGACGCACAGGCTCAGCGGCCATGGCTCATGGGCCCAGACGCTCCGCGGCATGTGGGATCCTCCCAGACCGGGGCACGAACCCACGTCCCCTGCATCGGCAGGCGGACTCTCAACCACTGCGCCACCAGGGAAGCCCCTAGGAGGCACATTTTTAAGAAGGAAAAAGGAATAGGTAAACTTAATTGTAACAGTAACACTTATTTAACCCAACATATCCAAAATATTATCATTTCAATGTAATCATATAAAAGTTACTAATGAGATATTTTACAATTCTTTTTTTGAACACATCTTTAAACTCTGCTGTGTATTTTATATTCCTAACACATCTCCATTCAGACGACCGCATTCCAAATGGCACATTCTAATAGCAGCTAGATTAGACATCACAGATCTAAGGGAACTCAATTAGCTACATTTGTCAGTGGTATTTATTATTTAAGGAGGCTTACTCTGTTCAACCCGACTTGCTGAAATATTAAACAAAGACCCCTTGAGAGCCATTGTTAAAACTACTGGACTTGCAAAAAAAAATGAGATCTGTGTATTGAATTTACGAGGTAAGGAAAAATAGATTTTTTAAAATGTGTTAATTTAAGAAAATATTTTTTTAAAGTAAAACCACAAATAGCCTTTTCAAGTGCACAACGGCAGCCCTTGAGGACCTCGCGCCAACCATGGTCCGGATGGAATTCGAGTCACCGACCCCAGCTCGGCCCTGGTGAGAATGGCCGGGTTTTTTGTTCCTGCATCTAATGCAGAGTGTCAGATCTGACCAAGCTCTTAAGGATCATTTGCCCAAAGAGCCCCATTCCACCCAAACTGAGGTCCAGAGCCGACAAGCACCGTCACAAGGTGAATTAAAGGCAGGGTGGCAGGAATCGGCTGGTCTCCTGACTCCCCTCCTCCACAACCTCCCTGGTCAGGGGCTTCTAGTTCATTCTCTCCACCTCTCCATCCCCACTTGGCTGATCTGGAAATGGAGGCAGAACTGGAGGATAAGTGGACAAACAGGTCCTGGACCCAGGCCTCCAGGGAGCGCCAGCAGAGAATTCGGAAGCATGGCTCTCTAGGCCCTGGTCCCTGCCCTGGTCATTCAACAGCACAAACCAAGGCCTGCCGAGAGGCCGGCCCAGAATCCAGGCCAGCCTGGGCAGAGAAACAGCTGTGTGAGGCCCAGGAGGGAGCCTGGAGGTGAGACTGCAAAGGGAAGTAGGAAAGGGGAGGCCGGGTCCACCAGGACCCAGGAGGGCCAGACTCCACGTGCCTGTGGTCTGAGGGCACAGCCTGGTAACCCGCCCAGGCCACGTGCAGTCCTCAGGGTGATGCCCTGGAGCTCCCTTATGGACCTCATTCTCCCAGCTCCCTTTCCTTCCTTCCTCTTCCCAGTTGTTTTTCTTTCTTTCCTTTTCTTTTCTCAAGTTCCCTTCTGCCCAGAGTGCCCCTCCTGCCAGGCCCTATTTCCCAGCACTAGGACCTATACCACTGCGCACCCTCAGGAGGGTCGAAGGGAGCAGCATTTAATGCCATTAAATCGCATAGCGAGGAAACTATTCCCGCCCAAAGGGCTTTCAGACCCCCTGAAAAGTCAAGAAGAAAATAACAATTTGGAGGCAGGATGTCTTTATCATCCCCTCATCTTCCCTTTAACAAAGAGGGCTGCCAAAGGCTTCAGGCTCAAGGGCCGTTACATTCTTCTAACTTTTTACTAACACATCAGAGGAACTGGTTTTCACCACCATTTTTTTTTTTTTTTTTGCGGTACGCGGGCCTCTCACTGTTGTGGCCTCTCCCGTTGCGGGCACAGGCTCCAGACGCGCAGGCCCAGCGGCCATGGCTCACGGGCACAGCCGTTCCGCGGAATGTGGGATCCTCCCGGACCGGGGCATGAACCCGTGTCCCCCGCATCGGCAGGCGGACTCAACCACTGCGCCACCAGGGAAGCCCTCGCCGCCATTTATTTTTATGCTTACCTTTACCTTTTATTTGTGGCAAATGATGTCAGTTTTCCATTTGTAATTGTGACATAAAGTTTCCTTTCAAAACTGAACTTGTATTAGTAACAAGTGAGTCAACTGACTGTAAGTACAGTTTTGAAAACACGAAGTTAGTAAATAACTATCCTGAGAGTGGAGTGGGCCGGGCAGAGACAAGGTGATGTGTGAGGAACTGGGCCCCAAGGGACCCTCTGCTTCACCTTCCTGGGCTCTGCCCAGCCCACGTTCCCACCACTCTTCAGGCACTGTTCAAGACCAGATCCCGGGGCCCAGGGGCCGGTCCGCAGACCTCTCAGACCCAGACTTAATTTTGAGCCGAGGCTGGCAGCTCATGGAGAACAGAGGATGGAGACGCAGAGCGAGGGCCCCAGTCTCGGACCATCTGTCTGTTCATCTCGGGGGCAGAAAGTGGCCAAGCTCCAGGGGCTCCTGGTAGAGTGAGACAGGCAAAGCCTCTCTTCCGGGCCCATATGGGGCCAAAAGAGCACAAATTCCTGATCCCAGAGCTAAACGGCTTTCCTTGAACCAGTGTGAGGTCAGGAGGCTGGGAGCACGTGCCTCTAGATAGACAGAGGCAGAGAGAAGAGCCCCCCATGGCTCCCCGAATGCTCCAGGCTTCCTGATGGGGCCTTCCTGGGTCTCCCTAACACCACACTCAAAGCATTTAGCATCTCTACTGCCAGGTGGACCCAGACTCCCAGGTCCAGAATTCTGTTTCCATACCCATCTCCTTATCCCCCAGTGTGAGGGCCCAGAGCATCTCCTGCCCAGCTCCTGCCCCTTTGGACCCTGCACTCCACAGGGGCCAACAAGTACCCGATGAGCACAGCCCAGGGCCCCAAACTTCTTGCCACCTGATGCCTGGCCTAGGTTGCGAGGGTGTTTGGGCACCCAGACGGGGCTCAGGATCAGGGAGGATCTGAGCCTCAAGAGCTTTTCTGTTCATTTGTGCCCTAAACTACGCCCAGTGGAGCAACCAGCGGCCAGCTGTCCCCATCTCTGCTTAGCTTCCCGAATTCTGTTTCAGGACGGCTCTGCTGTGAGCGGTACAAGCTTGGTGAACCCAGGGCCTCAGCTTTGGGGTTGAAAATATGATCGTCAGTGGCCCTAGTTCTCTGGAAGGCAAACGGTTCCTTCCTGAGAGTTGGCAAGAAATAAGGATGCAGGGGTTCCTGAGCCTGTGGGTGGGAGGTGTCTCCCTCCTGTGAGCCTGGGAGCCCATTGGTAAGACACCCCACATGCTACCCGCATTATCTGACCCTCAGGGGTCCTCTTAGCACTGCCCAGGCACAGCCTCAGCCCCTCACGGGGGTCCCTGTACCCTCTCTGGGCCCCTAATGCTGTTGACACAGCTGGGACCATCCTGGTACCAGAGTATAGTCTTGGCTAAAAGGCTCCAGACAGGTGAGTGTGAGAAAAGAAGCAGAAAAGGAGCCAGGAGGGCAGGTCCCAGGCTATCCTGCAGGAGCGCAGGAGGTGGGGAGAGGGCTACCTGAGAGAGCTGCCGTCAGCAATCCAGCAACCACGAAGAAGAGCATTATGTCTGGTGTCATCTCCGACCGCTATGCCTGCCCGCCAGTGGGAAGCACCATCCTAGGGCCAGAAGGTGGGCAGGCTACCGAGTGCCCCTCGCAGCGGCTCTGCCCTTAGCTGCTCCCGTTTGTGTATCTCTCTCATCAGGAGACAGCACCCCTTTGCACGCATGCGGCCAAACCCAGCCTGTGAGTGTCTCTCACGCCTCTGTGCTCTACTTGTGGTTTCGGTCTCCAGGAAGCAAGGCTGGTAATATAGGCAAGGAGAGCTCAGCTGCCTCGACTGTGAGCTCCCCAAGCCTGGCTGAACCCCAAGAGCCGCAGAGTGAGACACACACACACACACACACACACACACACACAGGGGCCTCAAGGGTCTCCTAAGGAAGAGGGAAGCAGAGGGGCCATGCCTCATTTCTGGAGACCTGGTACATAGTAAGTAGAACGCTCCATCAGTACATATTAGAAGAGTGGATAAGTGACCCATTTCTGTCCTAGTCCATGGAATCTGGCTCTCATGGGATTGAATCCCAAGCTTTACCTTGTTTTCAGGTGCAAAGATGGCTGGGAAGAAGGAGGACGTGGCTTTGCACTTTCAAAAGGGAGCACCTCCACTTCCCCTCAGAGAATGGTAAAGCAGGAAGGATCTGATAGATGGTTTCCCCACCTCCTCTGCAGGCTGGAACCGGCCCCGGCGACGGTGCAGAAGGCTCCAGTCCCTGCTCCCCTGGGTCCTGGGTTGAGGGTTCATTGCTCTGTGGAAGCAGGCACGGGAGCCGGGCCCCGGAGGATAAGCAGGATTTCAACAGGCAGTGACGGGCAGACGCCGCTGGGCCAGAAGCAGCAGCAGCAGCAAAGGGGCAGGGGCAGGCCGCCCGGGGCTGTTTGGGAAACGCTGAGCTGTCCAGTTGGGCTGCAGTGGACACTGGGAAAGACGCAGGGACCAAGGGTGGGTTTTTTTGTTTTAATTTATTTAATTAATTTATTTATTCTTGTCTGTGTTGGGCCTTCATTGCTGCACGCGGGCTTTCTCTAGTTGCGGCGAGCGGGGGCTGCTCTTCGTTGCGGTGCGCGGGCTTCTCATTGCAGTGGCTTCTCTCATTGTGGAGCACGGGCTCTAGGCGCGCGGGCTTCAGTAGTTGCAGCACGTGGGCTCAGTAGTTGTGGCTCACGAGCTTAGTTGCTCCGCGGCATGTAGGATCTTCCCGGACCAGGGCTCGAACCCGTGTCCCCTGCATTGGCAGGCGGATTCTCAACCACCGCGCCACCGGGGAAGCCCCAAGGGTGTTTAATTCACCACTGCACTCCCTGTGGGGCCTACAGTTGATGCCGAACAAATGCTGCTGAGTGAACGAACAGGTCACTTAATTTGGTCATCCAAACAGAACCCTT
The DNA here is from genome assembly GCF_005190385.1 of Monodon monoceros. Classification (NCBI taxonomy): domain Eukaryota; kingdom Metazoa; phylum Chordata; class Mammalia; order Artiodactyla; family Monodontidae; genus Monodon; species Monodon monoceros. The sequence goes on along the minus strand of NW_021703784.1, from coordinate 97,275,874 downwards.
GAAGAAGTTGAGTCCAGAGGAGGTTGGTTCTGTCCTGACCTTTCCCCATCACGACCCCATCTCAGACTCACCTGGCCTGGCTTGACACTTCCCTCATCCTCGCTTGTCTTCACCTCCCCGCCCTGTGGAATGGAGAGGGGGTATCTGAAGTTACAGGTTTTGGAGCCACAGGGAACCGGGCCCCTCCTGCCCCTCCCTGCGGGGTGGATGGAGTTGAGCTGAGGCTGCCCTCTTGTGGAAGGTTCTGGTAGCACAGGCAGCAGGTGGATACCTCCCACTTCCATTCTCAACTCCATTCAACCTACCCTTAGAGAGACCTCTTCAGGAGGAAGACAGGAAACCACAGCCCTGCCCTCAAAGAGCAGGTAGTTCACGAACACAGGTGACCAACCGCAGGCCAGGGTAGGATGGACACAGTGGGTGGTCTCCTGCTGATAAGCAGCGTCCTGAGAGACACATGTTTGATTGCACAGGAAAGACGTCTAGACTTCCGTTTCTGGCAATACAGGAGATAGCAAGTGCTGGAAAGTTCTCCTGAAACGAACCACTAAAAAAAAAAAAAAAAAAAAAAAAGTTGGATAAAAATATTTTAAAGCATCTTTAGAAATGCCTAGCAGAGGTGGCAAGAAATTAAGGATAATTATCAGAGGCCAGAAACAACAAAAAGCAAACATCCAAAGAGATCCCTTGAGAGCATAAGCAGAGGTTGCTCTGTGGTACCTGCTGATCCCACGTGGCCAAGAACTTCAGTTTAATGGGTCAAAACCTAGAGCTTGAGCAAAGTGAAAAGCAGAATCAGTAGCTCCCACTTAAAGCAAAATGATGAAAAGTAACACCCACAGTGGATGACCTAGGAGAGGAAAACCTCTGGAAGGAGGCTGATGGAGAACTTGCTAAGCTCAGCCTTGATACTGAGTGAAAGAAAAAGGAACGTCACCCCTGAATTCTCCTAACCACCAGCCTGGCCCCAAATGGGCCTGGAGGTGGAATTCACAGCACGTGTGTGGCAACAGCACAACAAACAAACAAGCAAAAACAACGGGAGAATTTAAAGAAAGTAGATAGTTGTTCCCTAGGTACTCAGCAGAATCAAATAGGAAAATCCTCTCTGGAGTAACACCTTAAACTTAGGCCTCAAAGAACCCCCACAGAAAAGTTTCACAGGAACATGAGTTCATATGCCAAAAAAAATCATAAAATGCAAGATACAAGTGTATTAGTCAGGGTTCTCTAGAGAAACAGAACTAGTAGGATATATATATATGATTTATTATAAGAAGTGGCTCACGTGATTATGGAGGCTAAGAAGTCCCAAGATCTCAGTTGGCAGGCTGGAGACTCAGGAATGCTGGTGATGTATTTCTAGTCTAAGTCTGAAGACCTAAGAACCAACAGAGCTGATGCTGTAAGTTACAGTCTGAGTCCATGTCCAAAGGCAGGATACGATCAGTATGCCAGCTCAAAGGCAGAGAGAGACAGAAAATTCTCTTTTACTCAGTCCTTTTGTTCCATTCAGACCTTCAATGGACTGAACGAGGCCCATGCACATTGGGGAGGGCAATCTGCTTCACTCAGCCTACCAATTCAAATGTGAATCTCATTCAGAAACATCCTCACAGGCACACCCAGAATAATGTTTAACCAAATATCTGGGCATATGGCCCAGTCAAGTTGACACATAAAATTAACCATCACAACAAGTCATTTTAAGTGAGAATTACACATAGCAATAAATAATAGACTCAAACCTTCAAAAACTTTGCATATTGGAATTATGGTATACATAATATAAAATAAGGATATTTCATATGCCTAAAGAAATAAAAGTTAGTTATCACTGGTATATATATGGAATGAGATTATTTTATTTTTTTAGTATCATTCATTTTTAAAACTCACCCCGTCTGCTAAACACTTCAGACAGACATGGGCTCTGCTTTACCACTGGGCCCCTGGACTGATGTTGATTTACACTCAGGTTCTCCAGCCAGGTCAATCAATAGTCTTGTAAGGAGAAGTATATCTGGAGGTTTGGACTTTCCCAATGGAACTGGGGAGGAGGGGAAGAAACATGTGGAATGCTGAGGACCAAGGTGGAGCTCAGGCTGAGGCTGGACCCAGGGCTAGGCTGACCTGCTGGTTTGGGTCACCTCCTCAGCCCCACTTGGTGCCCAGTTCCTCCCCAGACCATGCTGCATGAAACCCGAAAGAAGGAACATTTCAACCTTGTACTTGATCCTAAAAAGAGGAATGAGACTATTTTAAATGACTAGGAAAATTTGAAAAAAAAAACAAGATAGTACTTCTATAAATGATGAATATAATCTTCAAAAAAAACTAGCAATCCAATGGACAGATTAAACAGCAGAATAACGTAGCTACACAGAGAACTCATGGGCTGGAAATATATCTGAAGAACTTATGGAAAATGCAACACAGAGAAACAAAGTGATGGAAAATGGGGAACAGAGATTAAGAGATATAGAAGATGCAACAAGGACTTGAATAGGTCTAAATGGAAAATTTCCAGAATTGATGAAAGACAAAATCTTCAGATCCTGGAAGCTCCCCCAATCCATGTGTGATAAGTAAAAAGAAATCTGCACCCAACACCTACAGTAGTGAAACTGCTAATCACTGAAGAGAAGATGAACTATAAAGTAGACAGACAGCTAACTTCTTAATAGCAATAATTGAAACCAGAGGACAGTGGAATAACATCTCAACGTGCAAAGAGAAAATAACTGTTAAGCTTGAGTTTGTTTCAGATACATTTTCAGATAAAAAATGAAAACATTTACAACAGACCCTCACATAAGGAAATTCTAAAAGATGTTCTTCGAGGACAAGGAAAATAATCCCAGAAGGAAAGTATAAGATTCAAGTAGGAATAGTGACCAAAGGAATATGTGAACATGGAGATAAATTAAATAGGCATCAGTGGTATAAAATAATTGTAAGAATGTCTAATTTGTTGGGTTAGGAAAATAAAAAAGATAAAAACAGAATCAGGAAACAACAGCAAAGGAATTACTAAGGAGTGATCAGAGTTTTAAAAAAAAAGGTCTATTACTTGCAGGAACACAAATTTTTGAGTAGCTTTTAACTTTGTTAAATTAAATGTGCGTGTTAAATGTGGAACAATTAGTGGGGAAAGGCTTCTATAAAACCAAGAAAGGAAAGGAAAAGAAATGAAATAAGAAAGGCAGGACAAACAGTAGGATGGGTAGGTTCAGCAGGTAGAGACAGGTGTAGGGTGGCAGGAAGGGTGCTCCTGGCAGAGGGTACAGGGTAAGGGGAGGGAGGACCACATGGTGGAAGCATCACTGGGAACTCACATGATTCACCTGAAGTAGCCTATGTTTCGTGGACACAAAACTCTGAACAGGAAGCTGGCAGATGTGCCCAGCTGGCTGCCCAAATCTATGTGCTCATTTTTAGAACTCTTGGAGCCAGGACTTTTTAAACTCAATTTGCAAGAACACCTTATCTTTCTGCATCATGTGGACAACCAGGCATTTCTCATCCATACTGAATCTCTCTCCTGCCCTTGGCCCAGCAGAGAAGAACAAGCAACATTATTGAGGGAAATCTGACTCTGACCAGAAGGAAGGGAGGCCCTGGGGCTGCAGCCCCCGCCATGTGACACAGGGGAAAGTTTAATGCCAACTATACTTAGTGTGCACTTTCTATTGTACTAAACACCTGACATGGAATTCCCCCCTCAAGTCTCACAACAACCCAACTAAATAGGTACCAGCCTTAACACATCGTTGCAGACAAGAAAACTGAAGTTAGAGAGGTAGTTTGCTCAAGTTCCCACAGCTAAGTGTAGTCGGGCTGGGCTCTGAACTCAGGTCTGTCTGACCCAAGACCCTGCCTCTCACCACAGGCAATTCAGCCTTGCTGGGGGTGGTGGTGGGGGGAGTTGTCACTAGACAACAATAAAGACTTGGGCTGAAACATAGCACCTCTGCCTGGAAAGGCTCTGGCTCCGTGGGGCTCTGAACTTTGGACCAGCCCTGCCCCCAGTCCAAGTCAAGCCTACTGCTGAGTCTCAAGTCCTGAGACTCCTGAGTCCTGACCACAATCTTCAAAGCAGCCACAGCCAACCCTTGTCTTTGCTGAGGCCCAGAGTTCTCTACCACAGTCTAAATATTCAGCCCCTTGATGTACATGCCATTAGCCTTAATCACTTAGCCATTCATTCAAACAACTTTATCATGTGTTCTAGGTGCTGGGGACACACAGCTCTGAACAAAACAAACAGATGTTCCTGTTCTTATAAAGCTCACATTTTAGTGGGAGAGTCTCATAATAAACAGTAGACATAATAAATAAGTAAATTATATGGAGAAAAGACACAGAGCTGAGTAAGGGAGGTTAGCAGTGCCAGGAAGAGGTTATAATTTTAAATAGGGTAATATCTTATAGAGCCTTTGCTTGCAGGTAGGTTATTTGCGAATGGGATCCCAGGGAGCAGAGAGAGGAACAAGAAGCAGTGAAATCGGAAAAGAAGGAAAGTCAGTAAAAGGATGCACCACTGAGTTGGTCACACTATGTGCAACTCGTGCTCCATCTCAGACTTACGAGATGGTCCTCAGAAATGTCCACCCCACATGTGGCCTCCATTCCTGTCACCCACTGCAGCAGCACCGGTGTGGCCAAAGGAGAGACGCTGCAGGAAACACCTGCAGGAAAAGACATCATGCCCCCTTGCGTGTTGGAGGTCTCCCTGTGTACACCTTCCCTGCTGGGCATTAACATAAGACATCAAGAACTGCATGCTTTATGCTCACTCCCACAGACAGGTCCCTATTCATCTACCCCAATACCTTTATCTCTGATTTTCCAGTCATGTTCCTTCCAGGTTGCTGCCCAGGAGTCCATGTATACCCACACCTCCAGCCACTTTTCCTTCCACGTACTCTCACATCTCTGCCTGCTGGGAGCATTTCCCTTCATCGTTATCCTTTAGGACCACCTCTAAGTGAGGTTTTAAGGCAGCTTCTGTCCATTTCAAGTTAGTAACAACCGTTGTGCTGTCCCATTTGTGAACCAGGCCTGAGGCTTGCCTCCAGCAAGGGCAGCTCCCTTGAGGCCAGAGGTATGAGTTAAAAGAGAAACATGGAGACCACAGAGGTGGGAACCTTCTGTTCATGTAACTAACTTGCACCTTCTGGGCCTCTTTGGGCCTGAAGCTGTTGTACAGTGAATCACTGCTACCCTCTCCCTGGATCTTACAACCTGGTGTGTATGATAATGCCCAGATCATGACGGGCCCTCAGGTTGCCTGGTCACTGGTGACCCATCATCAGGCACAATCTCTACTAGGGCCCGGTGACATACCAGGAGATGGTTTTCAAATGACAAGTGGTTCTCTGTGGCAGGAGTCATGGCTTTGCTCCAGGACCCTAAAGGTTTGTGCTGCAAATTCTCCTCCATTAGAGCCTTCCAGAGACTTCACACAGCATCCTTATCCACCTTGGTGTCTCTGGCATGATTAAACTGTATGGGTCTTAGGGACAGAATGGCACAATGGCTTGCACCACTGCCTGAACCTGCTACAAGAACATTCTCTTGCTCTGAGCCCCACTCAGAATGAGCAGCTCCCCAGGTCACGTGAGAAGTAGTCAGAACAGAATCCCCAAAGGTGATATATGTTCCAAAATCCAAAGAGGTCCACCATGTACTGTGCTGTTCTTAGTGGTAGGGTATGTAAGGTGCAAAGCTTGTTCTTTACCCTAGAGGCAATGCCCCAGCACGCCCCAGACCTTTGGATCTCCCAAATCTTCCTCAGTTTGGCAGCCACCCAAATCTTTGTGTGGTTTTTCTGCCATCGTTCAGCACAAATAGGGCAGCAGCTCTCAACCTCTTTTGGTCTCAAGATCTCTTGATGTTCTTAAAAACTATCAAGCACGCCAAAGAAGTTTTGTTTATGTGGATTATATCTGCCCATATTTACCATATTAGAAATTAAACTGAGAAATTTAAAATATGTAATTTGCTCAAAAATAGCAACAATATTGAAAAAGAATACATATATGTATAACTAAATCTCTTTGCTGTACACTTGAAACTAACACAACATTGTAAATTAACTATACCTCAATAAAAAGGTAAATAAATAGCAACAATAAACTCATTACATAGCAACATAAGTAACACGTTTTATGAAAACATTAATATATACTCCAAACCAAAAAAAAAATTATTGGGGAGGGTAATATTGTATTGCATGTTTACCCATCTCTCTAGTGACTGGCTTTATAGAAAACACTTGGATTCTCATATCTGCTTCTTCATTCAATCTGCTGAGATATGTTGTTTTGGTTAAAGTATATGGAAAAAATGTGGCCTCATGATATGTAGTTGGAAAAAGAAGGAGTATTTTAATTGTCTTTTTAGGTAATTTTAGATAGTCTTCTCTGACACTACTACAAAACTTAAGTGATAGTTTCTAAAGGTTAGCTGCAATATGGAATCTGAAATCATATCAATGAACTTTAATGCACTATTAAACTAAAAATCCATTGGTCTGTCTTGCACCCGAATGGATCTTTTATCCATGCGTGATTTTGAAATAACACGCATCAGTCATTCTGGAACATACTGGTTCACAGAGTTATGTACATCTTCCAGAGGCTGACATACTTCATTATACAATGTAAAAGAAAATCACATTCATTAATATCATCTCTGATCCCATCAGGAAACTTCCAGAGGCTGACATACTTCATTATACAATGTAAAAGAAAATCACATTCATTAATATCATCTCTGATCCCATCAGGAAACTTTAAGTTTTGGGAGGCTGTCAAGATCATGGTGGCTACTACAAGTTTTCTAAAATTTCAGTTTTCACTTAAAAGCTCCAGTTTCATCGTTGGCAACAAATACTGTCAGCTGATTTCTCTGAAGTGACAAGCTCACTTCATTGATTTTCAAAAAATTGTCTGCCAGTCCTTAAGTCTGAATTACCATAGTTTCAAGTAAATGTGGCGTTCCATGAAAAAAAAAAAAAACAACTAGTTCAGCTGGCAAAGCAAGCAATAGCACAATTGCTCTTCCCAGAGGCAACCACTATACCATAATATTCAGCAGAAGTGTTTTATACATTACTATGATATTATGCTGCTCATTTTGTCATGTAGAATATTAAAAATTCGGGTACATTAGAAATGTGATTTAATCATATTAATCACTTTAATTGCTTCCTTAAAGACATGCTTAAGTAAAATTAGCAAATTTTTTTTTTTTACTCTGGGTGCATATGGGGGTGAAGAATTCAATGGCTACTAGTAAACTTTAATGTCCCTCCTCTGATTCATGCGGAGACACCAGCAGTTTTACCCATCACTGCTTCTGTACCAAGCAAATTATGTCAGTAAAAAGGCAAATTATGTCTTCATACTTCAAATTTTTAATTTAATTTTTATTTTATAGTAGAGTATAGTTGATTTACAATGTTGTACTAGTTTCAGGTGTATAGCAAAGAGATTCAGTTATACGTATACATATATCCACACTTTTTCAGATTCTTTTCCCATATAAGTTATTACAGAATATTGAGTAGAGTTCCCTGTGCTATACAGTAGGTCCTTGTTGGTTATCTCAAAATTACTTTCTTTATGAAAATAGTTTTGCCCTCCTAGATTCCTGAAAGGGTCTCAGGGACCCATTAGGGTTCCATGGACCTCACTTTGAGAACTGCTGGTCCGGTGGGAAGGGCTATGGTACTTAGAGCTGAAAACCAGCATTTTGAATATCCTGTTCTTCTCCCAAGCATTGCCAGTGACACGTAAGCCCTCTTGAAGGAGCAGCCTTGTGGAGATTTGACAACAGGGACAGGATGCCCAGGTGTCTTTCCTCTCCCATGGGCAGGATTTCGAGTCCACGCCCCCTCCTGATCACTCCCCACTGAAATTTTAATGTGGTACCTGCTGAACCCAACCCTCCATATTGGGTCTGATCAGCCTGGAGTTGAGCAGAATGATACCCCTGATACCAAATGTGACCTTTGTGAACAATCAAAGCCTTAGAAGCACAGTAGAGCAACTCTGAAAATTAAGAAAAGAAAAAAATCACTATAATCTCATCACCTTGACAACCACTGTTAGGTTGTGGCCAAGGGTGACCTCAAACAATGTTGATTCATCCTGAATTTACCATTGATGAAAATCCCTAAGGCTTTTTTTGTCCTACTAGTGCTAAGCCATGTCATCCTGGCCCTTTCTAGCTGGGTCTGGGGCCCCAAGAAGAGGGCCTGACATTCAAATCTGTATACTTCATCCATATAGAGCTGCCCTGTAGACATCTTTTGGTGTCTGGAGTCCACTGGCTAAAGTTTTTACAGCTCTGTGTGATCTGCAGATGGGGTCCCCATCATCCATGTCAACGACCTCTTTCATCAATTCTCCTATGGAAATGTGAATCTTGGATTATAACGTTTAACGGTGAAACCACACTCACGGATGACATATCTCTTCTAGATTTATTTCCTGTGGCCGATGTAATAAGTTACGAAGGATTTGGTGACTTCAACCATAGAAATTTACTTTCTCACAGTTCTGGAGGCCAGAAATCTGACATCGAGGTGTCGGCAGGGCTGCAGAGGTTCTTTGGGAGAATCTGTCCCTTGCCTTTTCCACCTTCTTGTGACAACAGGAGTTCCTTGGCATTTCTTGCTTGTTGCAGCATCACTCCAATCTCTGCCTCTGTCTTCTCAGTGCCTTATCCTCTGTATGGGTCTGTCTAATCTCCCTCTGCCTTTCTGCCTTTCTCTCTTTCTCAAAAAAATAAATTTATTTACTTACTTATATTTTTGGCTGCTTTGGGTCTTTGTTGCTGTGCACGGGCTTTTCTCTAGTTGCGGCGAGCGGGGGCTACTCTTCATTGCAGTGCGCAGGCTTCTCGTTGGGTGGCTTCCTTTCTGGCAGAGCACGGGCTCCAGGCACCTGGGCTTCAGGAGTTGTGGCACTCGGGCTCAGTAGTTGTGGTGCATGGGTTTAGTCACTCCGCGGCATGTAGGATCTTCCCGGACCAGGGCTCGAACCCGTGTCCCCTGCATTGGCAGGCGGATTCTTAACCACTGTGCCACCAGGGAAGCCCTCTCTCCCTTTGTAAATTGACCCTCTTCGCCCATTTCCCCACTCCCCATCCCCTGCCTCTGACAACCACCAGTCTAGTCTCGGTTTCTATGAATTCATTTTTTTTAGATTCCACATATATGTGAAATCATAGAGTATTTGCCTTTCTCTGTCTGACTTATCTCACTTAGCATAATGCCCTCAAGGTCCATCCATGTTGCTGCAAATGGCAGAATTTCCTTCCTTTTTATGGCTGACTAATACTCCACTGTGTATATACACCACATTTTCTTTATCCATTCACCCCTCAGTGAACATTTAGGTTGCTTCCATGTCTTGAATAATGTTGCAGTGAACATGGGGGTGCAGATAACTCTTCAAGATATTTATTGCATTTCCTTCAGATAGATACCCAGAAGTGGAGTTGCTGGATCCTCTGATAGTTCTATTTTTGACTTTTCTGAGAATCCTCCATACTGCTCTCCATACTGGCTGTACCGATTTACATTCCCACCAACAGTGCGTGAGGGTTCCCTTTCTCCACAGCCTCACCAATACTTGTTACCTCTTGTCTTTGCCTTTCTCTTATAAAGATACTTGTGATGGCATTTAGGACCCCAAAAGATCATCCAGGATAAGCTCCTCCTCTGAAGATTTTTAATTTAATCACATCCTTTGTCCTATCAGATAATATTCACAGGTTCCAGGAATTAGGATGTGGACATATCTTTTTGGGGGCCACCATTCAGCCCACGATACCCTCTCACATCAGATACTTATTTATGGCCGTAGTTCCCAACCAGGGATGATTTTACCCCCCAGGGACATTTTGCTAGTGTCTGGAGACATTTTTGTTGTCACACGGAGGTGGAGGGATGCAGCTAGCATTTTGTTCATAGAAGCCAAGGATATTGCTAAATACCCTACAATACACAGGACAGCCCTATAACAAAGAATTAGCCGGTCTGAAGTGTCAATAGTGTTGAGGTTGAGAAATTCTGATTTATAATAAATTATTATTATTATATTATACTCTCTCTAAGAAACCTCCACTGTCATCTCCATCTCTTTATCCAACTTTCTCATTATAGCCTTTATTATATGTGACACTAAATACATCTTATTCTCTTTTATTTTATTCTCTTCTCTTCTATTCATTTGTTTATCTCCCCCAACATGTCAACTCAATGAAAACAAAGATTTGTGTTCGTTTTGTTCACTGTTGTGTCCTCAGCCCCTTGAACAGCACTCAGCACATAGTAAGCAATCTCAAAACATGTATTAATTAATTTATTAGTTAAATAAAGTGCAGGTATTTCCTTTACTGTACACCGGCCACAGTGCTGGGTTATCTCAGTTTGATGCTCACAAAAAACCCGTAAGATAAGGAGTATTATTCTCCCCCGTTTTTCAGATAAAGAAACTGAAGAGGTTAAGTAGCTTACTGAAGATCGCACAGCTCTTAAGAGGTCAAGACAGAGCCTTTTCTCAGGTGTCCAACCCCAGGGTATATTCCCTTGTGGAGGCAGGGTGCCAGGCTCTGGAACACAGAGATGAAGAAGACACAATCCTTGTCCCCAGAAGTCTCTAGTCCAGTGGGAGAAACAGATGAGTAAGCAGACAACTATGACATGAGTCATGCAGGGGGCTCTGAGGGCTAACACAACCTTGGGAAATCAGGGGAGACTTCTCGGAAGAGGTGACATCTCAGTCAAGTCCTGAGGGACCAGGATTCATTAGTCATGGCAGGTTCTAGGCTGGGGAGGCTGGGGCAACATGTGCCAATTTCTAGATGAGAGACAGGACTGGAAGCTGAAGGCAGAGTGGGGGCAGGGGCCATGGAGAAGGAGCTGCGAGGGATGAGACTCAGACGTTGGCAGGGGATGGGAGGAGACCTTGCAGGGTTTCGAGCACACCAACTGCAATGCTGACCATGAACTAGAAGGCATCGCTGCAGTGGTCCAGGCAGGGAAGGACGCAGCCTGAATGGGCCAAGTGCCACGGGACAGAGAGAGGTGGGTGGAGATGAGACAGGGTTGTCTGGCAAAATCATTGGGACTTGGGGGCAGGACTCTTGGAAATTCTGAAAGAGGGGCAGGCTTGCTGGCCCATCAGTTTCGAGAATGGACATTTAGTAGAAGGAAATAATATGTAACAACGATCAGCCACGTGTTGCCGCTCCACCCGAACCCCAATCCCTGGACGTTCACACTCACGGACGCCAACGGGACAGGAAGACAATGCAAGGACGCATCCTCTACTGCCATCTGCCCCTGGGGGCCACGGCCTTCCACAGGCCAGTCCGCATCCATGCCAGACCTTCAGCCCTGGGAATGTCTTGCTCTCATTCATCGCCTTGCAAAGGCGTCCACTCTGTTCCGTTCCTTTAAAGGCCACTGGCTCTCCTGGTGGTCATGGGAACGGAATAAACCAGCAGTTCTCAACCTTGTCCTACAACAACCCAACTAGGAACTAGGGTCTTCCATGTGCTGCTACCCACCTCGTGGAGAATGTGAGTCCTGCACAGACATGTCAGCTGCAGGTTACATGCCATTCCTGGTGCGCCTGCTACACCCCAGGACGTGCTGGGATTGACCACCCCTGGCATAGGAAGCTGCTGTGGGTGGACACCTGCACAGCCGTCCAGGAACTGCCCCGGGCTGTCGCTGTCCTTCCCTCCACTCTGCCCCTCCTCACTCCACCGCTGCTATGCTTTCAGCCAGCTCTGGTTTTTGTTTTTTGCGGTACGCGGGCCTCTCACTGTTGTGGCCTCTCCCGTTGCGGAGCACAGGCTCCAGACGTGCAGGCTCAGCGGCCATGGCTCACGGGCCCAGCCGTTCCGCGCCATGTGGGATCTTCCCGGACCGGGGCACGAACCCGTGTCCCCTGCATCGGCAGGCGGACTCTCAACCACTGCGCCACCAGGGAAGCCCTCCAGCTCTGTTTTTGATTCCTACCTATCCTCTAACCCAGGATCCCCTACAGGTACAGAGAATAGGTTGGCCCGGTATAAGAAAAATCCAAATTGTCCTGCACGTGTGTGGCAGGCCTTGGGTGGGCCTGGGAGACAAACTTGGCTCCACTTCAGGGGCTGCATCCTGGTCTTCCTTACAGAGTTTCAGTGAGGTTGTGCATAGATGATGCTTACCAGGGTCTGTATCACCTGCGGGTGATGTAGCAGGACAGCACTGGGGTGTTGCTAAGAAACCGTACCTGCAAACTAGAAGTTAGATCTAGGTGTTTTCTCAACCACATAAAGTAACTGTGCTGGGTTTTAGAAGGTGGGGCTGGAGGGCTAAGAGGTAAGGCAAACCCCACTTTGGGACTTCCCACAACCTGGTGTCTCTCACCTGGCCTGGCAGAGGCTGTCAGGAGGACCTAGGTGAAGCCACTTCCACCAAACATCCCCAGCTTGCAGACAGTGCTGTCCTTGCCTTTCTCACGTTCACCAGTAGCTGCCGCTCGGTGTGAATATGCAAGGGCTCCTTCACCAGCCTCCAACTGCGACATCTGCAGAGCCACTTCAGTGATTCAGTGATGGCCTCTCTAGACCGGGGTAGAGTTGCAGACCATCCCCAATTTCCGGAGCAGCCAGAAAGCCTGATTTTCATGTGAACATTTCTGAATTTTTAAGGACATAATTTAAACATATTTTTAAATTAAAAAAGGAAACAACTAAAATTACACACCATGGGGCCAAAGGCTGTTTGGGCCAAACCACATATGTTTATGGGTCACGGTCATGGGCCACCGGCTCTGCATCTCCTTTGACTAAAATTCTGCTCTCTAGCCCATTACGTGGCTAATCGATGTCAACTCGTGCCTGGGTGGTAGTCACAAGTATCTCCAGAACATGACTTCTGCTGTCTGCAGGACACAAATCACCCCTACCCAGCAAAGCAGGTCTCCAGGACTTTCCCCAGTCACCCCGCCTTAGTTCCTGGTCACCACACAGCTCCGGGGATAGAGACCGGTCAGCAAGGAGGAAACTGCACTTATTTTTTCTTGACTGCTTTCCTCTCCTGGTTTTTCTCCGCTGGCTACATTGTTATTAGGACCTCTCCTTTCGTTCACCACCCCATGAAGGTCACTGGTGGCAGGTCACCACTCTCATTGGCAAAGCTCAGGTCTCTGGGATGGCATTTGTCACCTCTGCCACCTTAGTGACCTTGTCAAGAGAGGACAGAGTTGAGTCTGAGTGAGATGTGCAGTTCGTCACCACACCCTGGTGATCCTGAGCTTCTACCAATTAGAGGTAGAGGCAGATTAGTTCAAGTATCTGGGAGGGACTGGGAGACTCCAGTCTCTGCCCACCTCATCCACAGCACTGTCCCTGACTGACGTGACTGAAACAGAATCCAGGGTGGAGAGCTCTGCTTTCTCTCCATCACCCTGCATTACCCCTGCCCTTGCATGGGCTTGTCCCATCCATCACCGCTTGACTTCTTACCCGATAGAAAATTTTAACAACCCAGATTTTGGTGGTATCTACAGCTTTTGCAAGACTCCATTTATTTTAGCTTTTAGCCTTCCTGAGGCTACTCTTACAAATCTTGGCTTGGGACAGTCTGTCATTTATTTATTCAACCAAAAGTTTATTGAGCAACTACTATTTGCCAAGCACTGGGCAGTCATTAGGTTAAAACAGTGAAAAGTTACAGAAGCCTCTTCTACAAATAGTGCTGGAACAGCTGGACATCTGATCCAGCAATCACACTCCTTGATATTTACCCAAAGGATTTGAAAACGCACGTCCACACAAAAACCTGCACACGGAGGTTTATAGCAGCTTTATTCATAATTGCCCAAACTTGGGATCAACCAAGGTATCCTTCAGTAGGTGAATGGATAAATAAACTGTGGTCCATCAGACAACGGAGTATTATTCAGCGCTAAAAATAAATGAGATATCAAGCCATGAAAAGGCATAGAGGCATCTTGAATGTATAATCCTAAGTGAAAGAAGCCAATCTGAAAAGGCTACATACTTTATGATTCCAACTCTATGACATTCTGGCAAAGGCAAAACTATGGAGACAATAAAAAGATCAGTGGTTGCCGGGGGATGGGAGGGTGGGGGAATGAATAGGCAAAGCACAGAGGAAATTTAAGGCAGTGAAAATACTCTGTATGATACTGTAATGATGGATACATGTCATTATACATTCGTCCGAACCCATAGAACATACTGTAAGGTCCGTTGGTCCGGGTGAAAGGATGCCCGGGGGGTAAGAGAAAACATCGACCAGTATGAGGTAGGAGAGGC
>NW_021703784.1:97178850-97256519 GCF_005190385.1 Monodon monoceros | reverse complement strand
CTTTCCTTTGTTTCGCGGTGCCGTTTTTGTTAAGATCCGACCTTACACATACAACACCAAGAATGAACACTAAGGTAGCTATGGACTTCGGGTGATTATGTTGTGTCAATGTAGGCTCACCCTTGGTAGAAAAAAAAAATTCTGGTGAGTGATGTTGATAATGGGGGAGGCTATGCATGTGTGGGGCGGGGCAGGGGGGGTTTGAGAAATCTCTGTACCATCCTCCTGATATTCTTATAAACCTAAAACTGCTCTAAAAAAATAAAGTCTTAAAAAAAGTTCAACAGGTTCCTTGATCCAATGACACTTCTATTCCACTGGAGGTGATAACTGGTAATTGAACGAGTATTATGTGCTCCGAAGACATTAAAACAGAGAGAGGATGCTGAGAATCCAGTAGGCAACTGCTTAGATGGAATACTAGGGAAGGTCTCCATGAAGAGGAGACATTCCAGCTGAAATCTAAATAAAGAGAAAAGGCCACCCATGCCAAGATGTGGAGGAAAAGCTGTCTGGCAGAGGTAACAGCAGAGACCAAGGTCCTGAAGCAGGAAGGGGCTCAGCATGTGAGAGGAACAGAGAAAGTAGGTCAGTGCGGCTGGACCTGAGTGGACGTGGGGCTGCGTGATGTTGGAGGAGGGTAGGAGCCAGATGCCATGGGGCTTTTAGGTCAGGGTGAAGGCTGGCCCTTAATCCAAGCGCACCACAGGGCTCTGTGGAGGGGAGGGCTAAGGCCTGATTTTGATTTAGTCTGAGGTCAGTCTCTGTCAATCTCAACTTACTTGTGGGCCCTCTATGGCACCACAAGCTTCTTGAAGGTGCCCCCACTTCCTTCCTCATGATAGCATTTGCATAATCTGAATTGCATTTGAGAGCTTCCTGTGTCTCTCAGGAGCCCGAGCAGTTGTTTACCCCTAGTTCAGCCACCATGAACCAGTCATCCCCGGACCTCCCTTCCCCGCCTCCACTGGGCCTCAGTCTCCGCATCCACGAAGTGGGCGGGTAGAACCAAATGATGCATATGGCACTTCCGGTCCCATCACTCTAACTTTGGTTTGTGATCGGAAGAGGATGCAGCAGAAGTGGGATCCAGGAGAGAAACGAAAGTGAAAGATGGAAAACATTCCTCCAGCCTCCAGGAGAGTAGGCAGAGCTGGGGGTGGGGGGAGGGTAATGGGGGGGGAGGGAGGTTTTCAGAAAGCTGGCCTGGCAGGGTCCCTGTGACCCAGACTTTCGCTTCTCCTAAACACCCCAGAACACCATGTGACGCAGCCTGGCCACAGAAGCAGCGAAGGGGGAAGCTAGGGGCTCCCAGAGTTTCTCAAGGAGCAGAGAGCTGGCCAGAGGCTGAGCCCGAAGGGAGAGGGCCTGGGAGGGGCGGCAGGGGAGGCAGTCTCGGGAAGGCGAGGAGTGGAGGAGACAGCGGGGCGGTGGGGGCACAGGGAGCCCCTGTGGGAGGACCCTTGTCTCCGGAGTGTGGGCCAGGTGTCACCAGGGGAGGGGACAACGGTTAAGAAAAGACGACCAACCGGAGAGACCCGCAGGAAAGGAGGGGGAGGGGCAGAGACGAGGAAAGAGAAGGGTCGGCAGTGAGGAAGGGTGGAGGAAGGAAGAAGAGTTACGGGTGGGAGGAGGGGAGAGGAGAGAATTAGGGAGCGGGAAGTAGAATCCGGGTAGCCCCAGAGGCCCCAGGGGTAGAGAAAGACAGGGAGAGGGGACAGGGGAGCAGAGGGGAAAAGGGAGAGGAAGGGGGGACCAAAAGGGGTGAGAAAGGAGAGAAGGGAGGAGAAGAGAAGAGGGAGGCCGCGGGGGAGGGCCGGAGGGCTGCGGACAGGGTGGGGGTCTGAGAAGCGCAGCGGGGGCCCAGGATGCCCGGGCTGCGCGCCCCAGTGGAGCCCCGAGAGTCTGGGGAGCGCCGGCCGCTGCTGGAGCGCAGGCCGCGGGAGCCCCGACGGTGGTGGCGGGCGGCGGCGGCCGCAGTGTTGCTCGTGGAGATGCTGGAGCGCGCCGCCTTCTTCGGCGTCGCGGGCAACCTGGTGCTCTACCTGAACAGCGCCGACTTCCACTGGGCGGGCGAGCAGGCGTCCCGCGCCGCGCTGGTCTTCCTGGGCGCCTCCTACCTGCTGGCGCCCGTGGGCGGCTGGCTGGCCGACGTATACCTGGGCCGCCACCGCGCCATCGCGCTCAGCCTCCTGCTCTACCTGGCCGCCTCCGGCCTGCTGGCCGCCACCGCCTTCCCCGACGGCCGCAGGTCCTTCTGCGGCGAGATGCTCTCCCTGCCACTGGGGCCCGCCTGCCCCTCGCACGGCTGCCTGCACACCTCGCCCACCCCCTACTGCGCCCCCACCCTCTACGCGGTGTTGCTGCTGCTGGCCCTGGCCGCCAGCTCCGTCAGGAGCAACCTCACCTCTTTCGGTGCCGACCAGGTGAGTGACAAGAGGGCCCGCCCCGTCGGGAGGCCCGGGGCGTGCGGAGGGAAAGCGATGGACCCGGGAGTCAAGAGGCCCTGGCTGCCAGCCAGCGTGACCCCTCTCTGGGCCCAGTTTCTTTATTTGAAAGACGCTGTGGGGTTGGGGGTGCGGACCCCTACAACAAAAACGATGGCACAGTAGTGATAGCCATAGTTGGCCTTTGACTATGTGCCACTTTCCGTGTTTTAACTCATTTCGTCCTCTTAACTACTTAGAAGGTAGGTAGTATTTTTATGTCCATTTTACAGAGTAGGACACTGGAGCTTCAGGATGTTTATCGGCCTGGCTGAGGTCTCATAGACAGCAGGTCGAAGAGCAGGTTAGGGTAGCTGCACATCAGGCCCCACACCTTGGGCCCCATCTTTGTGTGTTGTAGGGATCTAGAGGCAGGCGGGAGCCTCTTCCTGCCAGCTGTGCCGGAGGTTGAGTCAGGCCCACGTGTTCAGATCCCAGCTCTGCCACTCACCAGCCAGAGGCACCTGGGCCAATACCTTAACTTCTGCGCCTTTTTCTGTACACTTTTGGACAGAACATGGCACATAGGAGAAATTCAATAGATATTTGTTAAATGAATGAGTAAATACTGTGTAATAACATGGCTATATGTTGATAGCTCTACTCAGTGGGCTATTAGACAGTAATTTTTAAAAATATGTAACGTGACTTGAACAAAACCACATACAGTGTTAATGAGCAAAAGCAACGCAAAATTGCCTACAGAATATGAGTGCAGCCACGTGAAAAGAGCAGGTGTCAACAAAAGGGGGAAACCGGAGAAAATTGTGACAGTAGTGTGATCAGGTTCCACTGGACTAGTACTTTTCTCCTAATCGCTTTAAAATGTTCTTTAATTGCATGTATTACAATCAGAAAGGGGACATTTTGGAAGGAATATTGCATCCAGCTGGCATCCACAATGCGACATCCAACACAATCTCCGGAGTCCTTACCAAGGAGTGACTCATCCAGCCTGTTCGGATTCCTTTGATGATGGGGGATTCAGTGCCCCCAGGACGGCCCCGTCCATTTCTCAGCCACCACTGACCTTCCTGCAGACCAGGAGACCCCCAATATCTACCAGTGGGAATCTCTCAGCTTCCCTTAATTCTGCTCTTTCATTGACATCCCACTCCGCCGCCAGGTGCCCTTGACTTCACTGACCTCCAGAGGTCCTCAGCCATCTACTGCCTCCTGTCTGTCCCTCCTCTTGGTGGCAGAACTGGTCTCTCAGAGGCTCGGCCACTGGGTAGCATGGACTCTGGGTGGGGCCAGGCCAGGCTGGAAGGCTGCCTGGGGGTCTGGCCTGATCCCTAGGACAGTTCAGAAACACTAAAATGATTTGAGACAGGGATGGAATCATTAGATTAGATTTTTTTTTAATTCTTTTCTTTTTTTTTAAACCCCACATTTGTTTATTTATTTTTATTTTTTGGCTGTGTTGGGTCTTCGTTTCTGTGCGAGGGCTTTCTCTAGTTGTGGCAAGCGGGGGCCACTCTTCATCGCGGTGCGCGGGCCTCTCACTATCGCGGCCTCTCTTGTTGCGGAGCACAGGCTCCAGACGCGCAGGCTCAGTAGTTGTGGCTCACGGGCCTAGTTGCTCTGCGGCATGTGGGATCTTTCCAGACCAGGGCTCGAACCCGTGTCCCCTGCATTAGCAGGCAGATTCTCAACCACTGAGCCACCAGGGAAGCCCCATTAGATTAGATTTGAGTTCTTGAAAATGGCTCTGGTGACAGGGTAGGCAGTGGATGGGGGTAACACGAGTGGGCACACCAGAGCAGCGAGGGGGCTGCTGCAGAATTCGGGGGGGCAGTCAGATGGGGAGTGCAGGTGGGAGGGGGTGGCACCACCTGGCGGACAGCCATACCCAGGAACTGAGTGTTTAACACACTTGCTGATTTCAGAAAGGGCCATCCATCATTCTCGACAAAATGGCTGCTTATTTTGGGAGAGCTCATTTATATCCTGAACGGGCTGCCTGGTCCTCCCCTTAGAGTTGCAATTGTCATATTCATTTATATCCAATTAATAAATGGAGTGCCTGCTCATAATGGGACTTATTCAATTTTCTGCTTGAAAGCCTACAGCAAGGATTTTCAGTGGGTGAGAATTCTCAGTGAGCGGACAGGCCCCTGCCTCCTCATCCCCAAGAGGACCCCTCAGAATCTCCAAGGGGATGCAGTTTTAAGTGCACCTGTGTGGACTAAAAGTTTACATTTGGAAAATGAACAAAGTACCTAGTTACTTTTTTCCTAATGCAACTACAGAAATTAAAGCTTGATAAAATCTTAACTAATGGATATATGTATCTCTGGGTGGAAGGAGAATAATGGATTCTGAGATTTGGGGAGTTATTGAAACGGTGATGGGGTACAGAATCATTTATCTAAAAAGGTGACCTCCAGACATCACTGCTTTCAAAAAGTACAGATGCCCGGGCCCTGCCCCAGATCTGCTGAGTCAGAATCTGGGACCAGGGTCTAGGAGAGGTACGGGCAGCCAGTGCAGTTGATCCAAGCCAGCAGACCGGAAGGGGGCCTGGGGCCTGGCTGTTGCAGATTGATCCAAATCCTGGGTAAAGATTTTCAGCCCTACTGCCCTTGCTGGGGGGCCCAAATTTTTTTTTTCATCAGGCCAGAACCCGCTCCTGGGGCCGTGTCTGGGACCACTTCTGCTTTCCCTGATTATGCCAACTTTGTCTGACTGGGAGGCAAGTTGTGGTGGGAGCACAATGGAAAACTCCATTTGCATCTTCAAACTGCAGAGGAAATTTTCAATTAGACTTTAACTGTTCTTTCAGTAATATGCACAAGTCATATTTAATAATGTGGACCAGACCTGAGACCTTGACTGGCGTTTTTCTGACTATGAAGGTGGCGCCCAGTCTGGATTGCTCAAAGACAAAGGGATAAATCAGCTAGAAATGAACAAAGTGGCACCAGAGACATCTGTTGTGTGTACTGGTTAGTGACAATATAAAAGCAGTGTGTGGGCTTCCCTGGTGGCACAGTGGTTGAGAGTCCGCCTGCCGATGCAGGGGACGCGGGTTCGTGCCCCGGTCCGGGAGGATCCCACGTGCCGCGGAGCAGCTGGGCCCGTGAGCCATGGCCGCTGAGCCTGCGCGTCCGGAGCCTGTGCTCCGCAACGGGAGAGGCCGCAACAGTGAGAGGCCCGCGTACCGCAAAAAGAAAAAAGCAATGTGTGTCAAGGGCAGGAAGAAACAGCTGTGTCACAATGTCCCGATCATTAACAGGTGACTCCCAAGAGAAGGGTTTATTCATTCATTCAACGCGTATTGTTGAGCATGCATCCAGTGATCAGGATGAGGGGAGTGCCAGAACACCCACCCACTGATCCAAGAAGTGTCTCTGTGGCAGAGGGGGTGCAGGCACGCGGCAGGGTGCCCTCACACCTCCTTGGGCCTCACTCTCACCCTTGCCCGGCAGGTGATGGATCTTGGCCGCCATGCCAACCGCCGCTTCTTCAACTGGTTTTATTGGAGCATTAACGTGGGTGCCGTGCTGTCGTTGCTGGTGCTGGCCTTTATCCAACAGAACATCAGCTTCCTGCTGGGCTACAGCATCATCGTGGGCTGTGTGGGCCTGGCCTTCTTCATCTTCCTCTTCGCCACCCCCAGCTTCATTACCAAGCCCCCCACAGGCAGCCAAGTGTCCTCCATGCTCAAACTTGCTCTCCAAAACTGCTGTCCCAGGCGGTGGCGCCGACACTCTGCCAGGTAAGGGGAGGGCTCTGGGTGAAGGGGCCACATGACCCAGTTTAAAGACATTCTGGGTCAGCTCCAGTGGTAGCCCTTTATGATGACCAGCTCCCCAGTGGGCTAGAGCTGCCCGCCATGACTGAGGGTGCTGACAGAGGTCAGGGCGATGGGGGGTATTGGCAGTGGACTGACTGTAGAAAGCATGAGGATGTTAGTGGTCTTGACAGTGATGGTGGCGATAAAGCTAGGGATGGTGGCGTTATTAGCGACAATGAAGATAAATGCTGGCAATGGCGATAACCATGGCAGTAGAGTGGTGTTTATGAAGATGATCTACCAGTGAAGGTTGTTGGGCTAGCAGTCTACGCTACCTGGGTGTTAGGTATAAGAAAGGCTAAGATGTCAGCCAAACTGGCTCCCTTTCCCATTAGCTGGCATTCAAGGGAGGAAGGTTCTGAATGGCCTTGCATGTGCACAATGGCTTCCTTTTGCCCCTCTCTTCCCTGAGTTAATTGCCTACTTATGCTAAGCAAACCTGTCTCCAGACCTTGGACCCAGTTACAGCTCCTGTCAGTGGGATCTAGACGGAAAAGGTACAGAACATGCTTTCCCCCAACCTGGTGCATTGCTGTAAGGTTTTGTTTGAATGGTCCATTGCTGCCTAACTAACTACCCCAGAACTTAATGGCTTAAGCAACCACCTTTTTTTACCCCCTCAAAATCTTGTGGGTAACTGGGCTCAGCCGGACAGTTCTGCTTCTTATGATATCACGGCGGGCTGCAGTCACTGAGGACTTGAAAGGGCTAGAACATCCAAGATGGCTCACTTTCCCGGCTGGCAGTCGACGTTGTCTGTCAACGAGGACACCTCGGCTCCCCTTCGTGTGGCCTTGCCCCCCAGGTGGCCGGAGCCTCTCCCGGCAAGGTATCTGGGCTGCAAGAGGAGGGAGCATTCCAAGAGGGAATGTTCCAGAGGGCAAGAAGTGGAAGCTGTCGGTCCCTTGAAGGCCTTTTGGAGGTTTGGAGTCCCAAAGCATCACTTCCTCCTCATTCTGTTGGTCAGTGCAGTCACAGCCCAGCTCAGATTCAAGGGCAGGGCAGCTAAAATCCACCTGTTAGTGGAAGAGCAACGTCACAAACTGGGTGGGGAGAAGCTGATGGTGGCTGTCACACCACACCGGTATCGTCCCTTTTGGAATCTCAAAGGATGAGGCAAGGCTCTTGGGCAAGTAGGGATTAGAAGCCTCTCAGGACAAAGGGCAAAGGGTAAAGGGTAAAGGTTGATCTTTCCTGTCTCCTGATAATGTTCCCTCCACCCCTACTTCTCCATCCCTTGTTCTGTAGGGAGAGGGCTCCCATGTTGCCTGTTGAGGAGGATGGACTTGGAGAGCGCACTGGGGGGACTGGAGTGTCTCAAATTGTGACAGCCTCTCTCTCTGAGTCAGGCACGGACTGGGGCTTCCCTGGCTCCCATGGCACACCAACACTACAAGCCAAAAAATCCCCCAAGACTCTGCTCGCCATAGCCTCTGGTCTTACTTACCCCAGGACCCGAGGCCACAACTCTAGGATGGAATGGGTCTTGATCGCCAACTCTGCCACACGGATGACAGTGATAGTATTGACAGTGGCAGAAAAATAATGGTGATAGAATGAGAACTCCACGGAGGGGATGGCTTTGGTGATGGTGATGACGGCAAAAGGGATGCCGATGGTGGAGCGGAGGACATGAGGGTGGCGATTTCTGAGATGATGTCTGTGATAGGTGGTGACAGGGGAGTGGGATTCAAGTAGTGGATGATGGGGGAGGTGGGAAGGCGGCCATGGTGGTGGTGACGGGTGATGGTAGCAGCCATTTTATCTGCTGCCTCTGTGGGCCCTCAGAGACCCTCCAGGCGCCCAGCTGCTGCCTGATCAGAGGTCTCCCCAGGCTGGCCCTTCCCCCCAAGAGGACATCGCCAACTTCCAGGTGCTGGTGAAGATCTTGCCCGTCATGGTGACCTTGGTGCCCTACTGGATGGTATACTTCCAGGTCAGCACCCCCGCCCTTTCGCTCTGTGGGGACTCGCTCCCCAGGCCTTTCACTGGTCTCATCTCTCATGGTAGATGCTCAGGGTATGTGGAAAGGGGGACGGGCTCACAAAGTGAACTGCTACCACGTAGCAGCTGGGGTGGCGCCTGGCGCTAAGCCGTCCCAATAATTACACTCCGGGTGGTAGAGCACAAGGAACTCTGGAGACGGGTCTGAGGCCCAGTGACTGAATAAGTCACCCCATCTCTCCGGGCCTCAGTTTCCTGTTAGACTAGAGGCTCTAACAGTTCTGCAGCATTCAGATTCTCCGACTTGGCAACGGAGGCCCAGAGAAGGTGTGTTGGTTGCCCGAGGCCCCACAGCAAGTTAGGGGCAAGCTTAGTCCCCCGAGTGCTTTGCAACAGCGGTTCCCCACCCTGACCGCGCCTCAGAATCCCCTGCAGAGCTTTTAAAAAATACATATTCCTAGGTCCCACCGCAGACTACTGAAAGAGAATTGCTGGAGGAGTCTCCAGTGTAATAAACTTCTCAGGTGATGCTGACGCTTAGCCAGGTCTGAAAACCGCTGCCTCCCGCCCACTCCCCAAGGGGAAGGTTACTGCGGTGAATGTGTATGTGGTGTGTGGAGGGTGGGCAGCAGCCTAACCCCAGCCTCTAATCCCCAGTCCACACACGCTCTGCAGGAACCTTGTTGCGAGCTGCAGAGGGTGAGGGTCATGCAGGGCCAGCCTGCTACTTGGGGGTGGCACAAAGGCAGCAGGTGTCTATGATGGGACATGTGTGTCCATGGTTGATCCCTAGTCGTACCAGCTGTCAGAATACTGACATCCTTCCATACCAGTCAGCAAACAGCTGCTGCCCTGAGCAACCCAAGTGCCCTCCTCTGGCCCCAGGCCCTCCTGCAGGATTCTCCCAGAGCCCCCTCCCTCACACAGCAACTAATGGGATAACGGCCGGTATGGCGGGGAGCCCTGGAGCCTGCCCCTGCTGCTGTCCAGGGCCATTCTGGCGGGTCAGTGCCGACGCAGTCCCCAGTTGTGTCAACCTGTGGGGCTCAGCTTGGCCTCAGTGTCAGATGAGCGCTCCCTGCGGGGACAGCCATGCATTATCTTCCCCATGTCAACAAATATTTATCCACACTTACTCCGTGCCAGGCCCTGGAGACAAGAATGTGAGCCAGACCAGCTGGGCCTGGGCTCTGGAGCAAAGCTGCAAGCACAGCCCTCAGGCCTGGGAACAGAGCAAAGGAAACTCCCGGGGAGGGAGGGGGGTGGGAAGGTCACTTTCCCCCTGAAGCCGGGCGAGGGGACAACTGCCCTGTGCTACTGCGGAGGAATGCCTGCCTTGGAGCTGGGAGCATCCTGGGATGGAGGTGAGGCGGCCATCTCTGTTCCAGCCTCACCTCCAGCTCTCTCGGCAGATGCAGTCCACCTATGTCCTGCAAGGTCTTCACCTCCAAATCCCGGACATCTTCCCAGACTACCCTGCCAACAGATCCGCGGCTCTGAGGGCCCAGGGCAGTGGCTACAAGGTAAAAGACACACATGTGATCAGCCCCCACTTCAGGCCGGGCTGGGGGCTTCCTCTAAGAAAAGGAGGAAATGAAGCTGCCGCCACACTCCCGTCCCCCAGCGGCACGGCATCCTCGGGATACAGGAAACGCACCTGGAGGCCCAGACATCCTGCCAAAAGGCTCAGGTGCATACAAGACTTCAGGTCAGCTTCACTCCCACCCACTGCTGCTCTGAAGCGGGCCTCACTGCCCAGTTTGCACCAGGCCCTCAGATCAGGCACATTCGGGGCATTCTCAACTCTACCTTGCTCCCTCCCTCTGTGGGACTCCTGGACGCTCAGATCTCTGCCTTTCACCAGGACTTACCAAACCAGTTCCTTGGCATTTCAGAGACTCTTAAAATCAAAGACTTTCAGAGCTGGCAGATAAATGACATACCTGCTACTAGACCTCCCTTCCTTGCCCATGGCAGGCATCACTAATCTATCATGGCATTCTTTCATGCTGAGCCCATGAACATTCCAGGCAGCCACTACCAACTGACAGAAGTTGAAGGAACCTATTTGCCATCCCTGATCTAATCCATCCCCTAGTTACACAGCCGAGGAGCGTGTATTCAGGGGAGGGGAAAGGACTGACTCTGGGTCACCCAGGGACAGTCTGGATGGAGTCCAGGTCTCCGGACTGCAGCCCAGAGCTCCTTCTGCTCTGCTAGCCTGCCTCTCTTGGTTCCTTCTTTCCCAGATCCCAGAAGCCTGGCTCCTCCTGGCCAACGTCGTGGTGTTGCTGATCCTGGTGCCTGTGAAGGACCACCTGCTCGATCCTTTACTGCTGCGTTGCAAGCTGCTTCCCTCGGCTCTGCAGAAGATGGCGCTGGGGATGTTCTTTGGTTTCACCTCGGTCATTGTGGCAGGTATGTCGGCCTGAGTGGAGGGCCTTGGGGAGGGGGCTGGCCTTTGTCTGGGGCTGGGGGTAGGCTGGATCCACCAGGGCTGATGCTGAAGCTGTGGGCCTGGGCCAAGTACACCCTCCACCCGTGGGTGCCAGTCTTGGCTTCTGGAAGGTGTGAGCTGAAAGAGACCCTCCTCCTTGAGTCCAGCCTCCCCTCGTTTTGACAGATGAGGGAACTCAGGCCAAGAGAGGAAAAAAAGATTTTCCCCAGTGGGATGTAAGCTTTCTGAAGGCAGGGGATTTTTTTTCTTTTTTATTCACTGCTATGAATAATGCACATAGGTGCTCAAAAAAATGTGTTGAATGCATTTTCCAAAGACACACAGCCATTTAGCAGTTGGGGGACATTTTTCAAAAAGTATCTATTATTTATTCTCTTCCCTCTTCCATTTCAAAAGGATCTGAAGGCTCTCATAAGAAAGAAGCTCTGGTAAAGAAGCCTTGCATGCTACTGCACAAACCTCAGCCCTTTTCACTTTGCGACTTAATGATCCTGAAGTTACTTAGTGTCTTTGAGCTTCGTCTTTAAAATGGGGAGAGTAATTCATTCAGACCCTGTGCAGAGGCCAGACTCCACCCTCATGGAATGTGGTCTAGCAGGAGTGTTGTGAGGATTAAACAAGATGAAGTCAGTAAAGCACCCAGCACCATGCCTGGAACACAAGTAGGAGCCAGAGGAATTAAAACTCAATAAGCAGTATTGTGTTGCAAGTATGAAAACCAAACTAGATTCTTTTTCAGCTACATGCTTCAGTGCATTTTGTCCTATTTCATCCTCACAATAATCCTGGGATTTTGATTCCTACTTCTTGCATAAGGGAACTGGGTCTCAGAGAGGTTAAGTGATCGGCCCAAGATCACACAGCTAGCCAGTGGCAGGACCAGGATTGGAACCCAAGTCACCTAATTCCATATCTGGTGTTCATTCCACTAGAGCACAGCTGTCTCCTAAGCAATGAAGGGGAAGGAGATAAACTAAACTTGAAAGCCAGGTTAGAAACGCTGTTGTAATACTTGACGCTGCAGTAGAGGAGTCATATAATATCGTGGGAACAGGGCTGGCTTTGAAACTAGACACGCTGGGGCGCAAATACAGCCCCAGTTACTTATCAGCTGTGTGACTCAGGGCTGATTGCTTAACCTAAATTTCTCTTTCTTACTTATAAGAATGCATATTAAATGCCTCGCCTATAACAGGCTCTCAGTTAACAAGAGCTGTTACGGTTATTGAGTGCAAAACCTAGTTCTGAGCTTCCTAGCAGCCAAGGCAAAAAGGGAAGGGATGGAGGGCCAGTGTTCTTTTCCCTACATGCTGCCTAGTCAATGACTGGCTACTTAGTGAATACCCACTACATGCCAAGCTCTGTCATGGGGCTAAGCTGCCTACAGTGGGCCTGACTGTAGCCCCTCTCCCCACCACCAGGAGTCCTGGAGATGGAGCGTTTAGAGTACATCGGTCACAACCAGACGGTGTCCCAGCAGATTGGGCAGAACACATATTATGCAGCACCACTGTCCATCTGGTGGCAGACCCCTCAGTACCTGCTCATCGGGATCAGTGAGATTTTTGCCAGCATCCCAGGTATCCTGGACCCCTCCCCTGCTCTCGCATGGGTGATGGGCTCTGCCTGGTGGTGCCTTGAAGTCAGAGGTCTCACGGGCACAGCCTCTGGAGCTTGTCTGCACGGAGGAAGGCAGGGTTTTCTGAGCGGGGCTGCAGTCACCCCGTGGGGACTTATCAGCACTGGTTTGTGGAAGGCACTGCGACAGGCAGTGGGGATTAGAGGTGAATAAGACATTCCCCATACCACCTGTCCCCACAGTCTCCCTGGTGCCATGTTCCCCACCCTCTGTGACTTTGCGGTTGCTGTTCCCTCTGCCTTCCCATTTCCCAGATTGGAAGTGAACTCCCATTTCCTCTTCAGTTCCCAGTCTAACTGCCCTCTCCTCCATGAGGCCCTCTCCAAGGCCTCTGGGCAAAGGGGGTCCTCTCTGTCTTCCCTTTGTCCATGTGGCCCAGGGCAGAGGGAATGGGGCGGGGGAGACACTGGGAGATTTCTGAGGTTGAATCAAAATGATTTGATGATGGGGCTTTCCTGGTGGCGCAGTGGTTGAGAGTCCGCCTGCCGATGCAGGGGACACGGGTTCGTGCCCCGGTCCGGGAAGATCCCACATGCCGCGGAGCGGCTGGGCCTGTGAGCCATGGCCGCTGAGCCTGCGCGTCCGGAGCCTGTGCTCCGCGATGGGAGACGCCACAGCAGTGAGAGGCCCGCGTACCGCAAAAAAAAAAAAAAAAAAATGATTTGATGATGCTGAAGGTGGGCAGAGAGGGTGGGCAAGAGGGAGGATGAGGACGGGGCTTCTGTCACTGAAATGGGAGGCCCAGGAGGAAGGGGAAGAGGGGTGACAGAGCAGTGTGGGAGCATCCAGGTGGAGGTGTTCAGGGGGGATGAGCAGGGCAGAGGCAAGGGGTCACCCAGGGGAAGCCAGGAGGGAGGCTTGGCTGGGGGAGGGGAGGGCTGTGGCCCAGCAGGCTCTGCTCCTCCACCAGCCCCTTGGGTCGTCCTTCCTCCCTCTCTGCAGGCCTGGAGTTTGCGTACTCAGAGGCCCCGCGTTCCATGCAGGGCGCCATGATGGGCATCTTCTTCTGCCTGTCTGGGGTGGGCTCGCTGTTAGGCTCCAGCCTGGTGGCACTACTGTCACTGCCGGGGGGCTGGCTGCACTGCCCGGAGGATTCTGGTGAGTGTGGGGGGCCTCCCCGGGAATGGGACATGGGTGGAGGGCGACTTGGAAAGGTGATGCCAACTGCCAAGTGCTTTGACCCCAGGCAGATGGAAATGGCACGCTAGACTCAGTACAGGGCACTCGCCCAAACCTGGCCCAGCGCCCACAGCGTGGTCCTGTCCTGAGCCTCAGGTACCCTAACCATCCAAAAGGAATCAGTGAACTCAGGAGACCTCCAAGGCACCTTCCTGCTTCCGGAACTCTGCCATTCTGGCTAAGGGTCACCTCTCTCTGTGGTACTTATGTTTTAAGCCCCTGAAAGAACAGCAAGCTACCAGGGCATTGTAGACGCCACAGGAGACACCCAGGGCAGCCCGATGCTAGTGGGCTATCTGCCCTGTGTTTTCAGACCCCACCCGCTGCCCACTTTGGCTTCAGCTGCCAGCGCTGGGGAAGCCCTGCCCTGACCCGAATGCCAACCCCTCCTTTCCCCAGGGAACATCAACAAATGTCGGATGGACCTCTATTTCTTCCTGCTGGCCGGCATTCAGGCTGCCACAGCCTTGCTGTATATCGGGATCGCTGGTCGCTATGAGAGGGTGGCCCAGGGCCCAGCCTCCCAAAGCTGTCCCAGGAGGGACAGTGGCTGAACACGGCCGCCACTCCCCGCTTGCCTCTCTCCCCCAACAGACAGCCGCAGGCCCAGCTGGGGTTTCCTTCTCAGTTTATTCTGTACCCAACATTAGGATGAAATGGTTCTCATAAATATGGGCCATGAGCCCTTCCTCACGACCATGGTCCATGACAAGGGGCAGGGCAGAGGGGGCCTGGGTGGGAGTCCTTGCGAGGGACCAGGCAGGGGACTCGCATCAACAAGCACCAGAGGATGAACAGGTGGCTGAGGCTAGAGGCCAACGGCGCCGGGCCGGGCAGGCCGGGAAGGGTCAGGAGCTGCCCCGGATCCGCTCCATGTAGCTGCGCAGCTCCTCGGGGTCCTTCAGCCCCATGTCCTCACACACCCAACGGATGTCCTCCTCGCCTGCCACCAGGATGGACTGCACGGCAGGGGCCCCCCCGGGCTCCTCGGGCAGCTGGGCTGGGGGTGCTGGCGCAAACGTCACAAACTCTACTCGCTTCCGCCGCCCCCCCGCTTCCTTCCTGGCCAGGGTGCTCGAGGAGCTGGGAGTGCCCCCGGCAGGGGCCTGGGCCAGGGTCAGGGCCTCCCCTCCTCCCCCACTCTCGCAGGGGCAGCCCCCCTCCCCCTTGGGCAGGCCAGGGGACTGCCGATCCAGCTGGCGGCTCAGGTCCTCCTGGTCAGTGCCCAGCCAGACCCAGTTGTGGGGCTGGGGGGCGGCAGGGGCGGCAGCACTGTCGGGGGGCTCCTTGCGCTGGTAGCGCAGCATGAAGACCACACCGTTGACCAGGAAGATGAGGATGGCCAGACAGAAGATGCCCAGCAGGGCGTACATGCCCAGCTCTAGTTCGGTGACCCGCTGCGGGGCGGGGACCATCTCCTCATCTTCTTCCGCCTCCTCCCTAGCTTCTGCCTTCTCCTTCCCGGCCTCCTCTGCTGCCTGCTCAAACTTGCGCCTCACATCCCCGCCGCCCCCCACACTGCCTGCCGCCCGCCGTTCTCCACCCACGCTGGCCTCTGGGGCAGCTGAGCTCTGAGCGGGGCTGGATGGGAGGGCAGGGGCTGGGGTGGGAGCGGGGGACAGCCCTAGCCAGGCGGTGCCAGAGGCCAGGGGCACACGGTGGCGGCCCCGGCGGCAGGGCTCAGGCGGGTGCAGAGCCACATGCAGGGGCAGCCCCTTGACGCCCGCCCCACTCACCACCACCCCGAGTTGGGCGCCCCGCTCATAGGCTGGTAGCACAGCGCCGGGCTCCTCGGCCGAGACGGACAGTCCCAGGTCACGGTGGTTGTAGAGCTCAGCGGGGGCCAGGGTGTGGTCAGAGAAGGACAGCCATAGGGAGAGGGCCACCTCCTGTCGGGCACACAGACACAGGCAGAGACACGCCAGGGCACGCACGCATGCACACAGAGACCACTCCCACAGAGACAGGCCACACGGAGGAGGAGAGACCAGAGAGAAAACAGACACAGGCAGAGGGACAAAACACAGGGAGAGAGGGGACATGTGTCAATCACCTGTCTTCCACTCAGCCCCGGGGTCTGAGTCATCGGGAGGGTCCTCAGTTAGAGCCATCTAATAACCTCCCACTGCCACACTCCAGCCAGTCACTGCTTGATCACCTCCAGCCGCAGAGAGCTCACTACCTTACAGGGAGTCAGTCCTCATCCCGAAAACCCTAAGGTGAAGGGTGGAGGTACCTCCCATCCCCCTGTTATCAACCCCCAGCTGGAGATGTTGATCTCATCCCCCTGACCCCCCAGCTGTCACCTGCTTTGGGGCAGGAAGGGCTGACTGTGCCCAGCACGTGGCTGTGACCTCCCCGGGGTGGGCAGTGCCCCGGCTTAGGGCAAGTGAGATGCCCATCACTGGCTGCACCCCCAGCTCCAGCACCGAGACCTTGTCATCCGTCACAGCCAGCACCTGCTCCCCCAGGATGGAGTCAGACAGCGGGGAGCGCACCTGAGGGTGAGAGGGAGTTGGAAGTGGGGGGGGGGCCCTCGTACACAGACAGCCTCCGCCCTCTGAGAACCCAGCACCCTTACAAAGGGGTCTGGTTTGTGCTCCCAGCATCTACACAGGCTTTCCCACCCGCAGCACCTCAAGACCTGGCTCCCACATACCCAACCCCAGCCCTTCATACTTTGAGGACTTCCTCCGTTACACGGGCCGCCCTGTGCTGACCCAATCCCCAACCCCCCTGGGTTCATCCCTCCCCAGGTACACCCTGGGCCTTCCGACACTCTTCACACCTGCCCATTAACATTATGGGAGTCACCTACACCCTTTTCAGGCCGTCTGCTCACCTCGATGGAGGTGACGCCGGGCTCCCGGCCCACCAGGACGCGGCCTCCCTCCAGCGAGGCGACACTCGGGTCCTGCACGCGGGCGTGCGGCGCCACGAGGTGGGACACGTCCAGCAGCCAGTCCGGGCCGAGCAGGTGGGTGAGGCGGCGGCCGCCGTCCAGCGGGTGGGCCGCGAAAGGGACGAGGAAGCGCACGCCGGCGCGCTGGTACTGCAGGCGGCAGCCGCGGACGCGCCGCTCGGCCTCCTCAGCCCCTGCCTCCTCGGGCTCCAGCACCCTGCGGGGAGCGGCGGCCCGGGGGCGGGGCGTCAGCGCGGGCCCCGCCCCTAGCCGGCCGAGGGCCCCGCCCAAGGGAGGCCCCCCGGCTCCTAGTGGGCGCACGTTCCCCAAGCCCCGCTCGCAGCCGCACCTCCGTGGTCAGGTCCTTCCACCCGCAGGCGCCGCGCCCCAGTCCCATTCCTGACTGGTGCCTTTGCCTATGCATCGAGCCGCTCTCGCCCTCCTCTTACTCCTAATTGGAACTCTGGTTATGCGTGATGAGACCCTCTCTTATGGGGGAGACCCACGGTGCTCACTCTCTGGAGGACCTGGGAGCTCAGATTCCAGAGGCCTGAGGCCACCTCGTCCTTGCGCTCTGGTGGGATCCCCTCAATATTTACTAAGTGCCATCTTAGGCTTTGAGGACACAGCAGGGAACAAAATAGACAAAATCCCCTCCTTCAAGGGCTTACATTCTAGGGGAGGAGTGTGGAGGGTAGTCAGACCACAAACAAGATTAATCAGATCACGTGGTATGTTAGAAAGTGATACGTACTATAGAGAAATAAGGCAGGGAAGGAGGAGAGGAGTGGAGGTCGGCAATCACAAACAGCGGTCAGAAGCTGGGTGATGATGGGCGGGCACGGGGAGAAGCAACCGCAGGCAATGGGGCAGTTTTTCAGACCCCAGCTCGGGCTTATGGCTGTGTCCCCTGCACCCTCAGTCCCAGAGCGACTTCACCAAGGCCTGCCAGCTTCCCCAGGGCTCCACCTACCCTTCCGCTGGGCCAGGTACCCTCCAGCCTCGGACCTGCTCGAGGGTGGTGTCGGTGAGTTCGATGCGCAGGGGCAGCAGCGGGGCCCACACGGTCAGCCGCAGCGAGGCCCGCAGCCGGCGCCACCAGAAGTCCACCCGCACCCCCCGAGCACCCCGGCTCTCCTTGCCAGCCACAAACACAGTGTCACAGGCCTCGGACACCTGTGGGAGGGCAGAAGACAGGGGGTGGGCTCAGCCACCCGGGACAGGTATGGACCGGGGGGCATCTCTTGACCCCCATACCATAAGAAAGGGGTACGGTTGAAATTCATTCTGTATTTTTCTGTAATGCGTGTCCTCAGATTAAGATTTCCCCACGCGGCCAAGATCCATTCCCCTGGCAGGAACGGCCCTTCCCTGCGTTCACCTGGGGCTCAGTTGGGGGAACTGGCTATTTGCACAGGACAAAATCTTTCCCCTGGCAGAGGGTTTGAGTCCACAACTCTGGCTCCTCGTTAGTGCTGGCCCCTGGCTTTGGTGCCGGAGCCACCAGGTACGAGTGGGTAGGCAGAGGCTGAGGGCAAGGCAGACCTATCCATCCGGGAACCCTCAGGTAGGAACCACTGACACAGAGGCAAAGTGCTGGCACAGGTAGCCAAAGACACCTCCACTCAGGCAGCCAGAATTTAGGAAATGCAGGCCCTGGGCTGCCCCTCTTAGGGGAATTCAAAATGGGGAATGTTGCCCTGCCTTTTTTTTTAACCTCATGGGTCATTATGAGGCAACAATAATAATAGTTGTCTTTACTTGTGCCGTTCGACAACGATTATATTGTATTATGATTATGACAGCAGCCCCTGCTCTCTGCTGGATACTGTCTCAGGGTGCTTTTAATTCTTACAACATCCCTAAAATAGATTCTCATTTTAAAGCTTAGGAAACGGAGGCTCAGAGAGGTTGAGACGTGTCCACAATCACACAGCTAGCTGATAAACAAAGATGGGTTTCAAATGAAAACTTTCCCACCATAAAGTACATGCTCTTAACTCTCCCACATCAGTTCATTTGCCAGTGCAGTAAGAACGTGAAAGTGCCTAAGTTGGGGGTTTGGGGGTTGCACAGCTCCCACTTGACTCTGGAGAGAGTTGGTGGGACCAAAGCTGTGGTTCCCCTCATGAGGTTACTGGTGTCAAGAAGAAGCTGTTCTCTTGGGGACCTGAGTGGGGAAGGAGGAACGCTGTGTGCGCCACGTGTACACAAACGCATACGTGCCACTCACCTGCAGGACCTGTGTGTTGGCTGACTCGCAGCCGATGTGCTCTGTCACCTCCACCAGAGCTCCGCCACTGTCCACGGTGACAAGGCGCACAGGGACGTGCCGCGGCACTCCAGTCAACGGCGCCGTGTTCACCAGCTCCTCAGCCTGGGGGTGCAGGAGGAGCTCAGCCCCAAGCTCTTCACCTCACTTGGCCCCCAGCCTGGCTGGGAAGAGCTGGGGACCCCTTACCTTGGCCAGTGGGACGAGGGCTCTTATGTCCCGCTCCGACACCAGGATCTCCCACACCATTTTGTCCTTCTCCGCTTCGGGGGCCTGGCCTGGGTACTCCAGCTGCCATGTGACAGGGCGAGTGACTGCCACGCCCCCACTAGTGCCATTCTCCACCAAAAAGTCCACCCACAGGAACTCGGACAGTTCAAGGGGGCTGCTGGCCAGAAGAGAGAGAATCTGAGTGCTTGAGAGCGGCCAGGCACTGTTGTGAGCACTTCCTGTATTCAAGAGGTAGGTCCTACGATTATCCCCATTTTACAGATGAGGAAACTGAAGTCTGGAGGTTATGTAACTCGCCCAAGGTCACACAGCAAAAAGTGGTAGGGCTGGGATTAAACCCAAGCATCCTGGCTCCAGAGCCCAAGTTCTTATCCACTCAAGATCCATGGAGCCACTTTACCAACCCCTAGAATGCTTGCTGGCTCTCCTGCCTTCCTGGGCCCCCTGCACTCAGGCCTCTGTCTTCCACAGCCATTGGGGTGGCATGAAGCACCAATGTCAATTTCGACCAAGTAGGAAGATTCACTTCCCAGTCCCAGAACTGCCACTTGACACCTTGAATAATAAATTACCTCACGGAACCAGCCTAGACGCTTGCTGGGTGGTACCTTATTTTCACAAACCCTAAGGGATGCATCATTATTCCCATTTCACAAGTGAGGAAACAGAGGCTCTGGTGGGGTAGGGCGGGGGCGTGTTTAACTGGCTTGCCCAAGTTATTTATCCAAAAAGTGTCAGAACTAGGATTCAAACAGGGGCTACAAAGCACATGGCCTTGACCCAGACTCAGGGCATGAATAAGAAGAGTTCATAAATGTTAAGAACTGCAACGGGGCTTTTGGGGGAATATTAATGGCCGGGAGAAAAGGGACCCATTTGCTGGTAGTGGGAGGCAGGGTAGCGGCAGTGAGGGTTGTGACTGGGCGGCCAGGATAGATTGTCATCACCTGGATTAAGACTCACAGACACTCACTGTACCTGGCACGTACCTGGGGATGGATAAATAGTAGCTGAATGAACAAAAGATATATCTGCGTTGTGCTGCTTCCTCGAAGGAGTCTGCTCTTGTGCCTGCCTACATGGGAATATGGGGGCCGGCAGCCCCCTCCCCTCGGGCCCCCTAGATCTGCCCACTAGCACTCTAGTACCATCCCTCCCCGCTCTACCCTTCGTGGGAGGGAAGTACCCACCTGGAGTCTGGCCCCGCGGGCCTGTCCTGGTGGCAGGTGATGAGCGTGGTATGGTGCTTGGAGCCCTTGAAGCGGTCCAGCTTGGCAGTCCAGAGGGCTGGCTGGGCTGGGCGGGCAGCTGTCACATGCAGCCCCTTCTTTACCTTGATCCTGGGGAAGGGGACACAGGTCCAGTTTGTCAGGGGGGTGCTGAAGTGTGGACTGGATCAGAGCGGGAAGATAAGGGACTCCAGTGTGAATCTCCTCCTCGCCATCCTCTGACCCAGAAGGACCTCATCTCATTGCAGGTCCTGCCACACAGCTCTCCCCCATTCAAAGACCACTTATGACTCCCCACTGCCCACAAGGTCAAGTCTTAGCCTGGCATCCGAGGCCCTCCAGGTTCCGGTCCAGTTTCTTCTTTGGCTGTGACATCTCTCCACGCACTCTTAGATTTAGCTGCACCCAAAGTACACGGGCACGATGCCCTTCATGCCTCTAAGCCTTTGCTCAGGCTGTACCTTCAGCCTGGTCTGCCCTTCCTTTCTTCACCTGCTCATTCTTCAAGTCTCCAGCAACACAGATACCATTTCCTTTAGAAAGCTCTCCCTGTGGCAGGATGAATTTCCCCTGCCTCCATCCCCCTAAGCCCAGCCCCTGCAGCACTTTGTACCTTCATCAGAGCATATAATCCAGTCCCTGCCCATCCAGTCCCCTTCCCTACCACTAGGGGTCCCTTAGTGCCAGAGGGGGATGGGGCCTTGCTCTTTGCTGAAGGTCCAGAGTGGAGACACAGGGCTTGGCATATTTTAAGTGTCTAGGGAGATCTAACGATGATACGAGTGAGAGAGGAGGGCGTGAGAGACAGGGAGATGCGACGGGCACCTGTGAGACACAGGGATGGGACACACACAAACCCGATTATGGGGTAGGCAAGTCATGCTCTGCAAAACCTTGGCAGTAGTAAGATTGGGGTAGGGGGGACTTCCCTGGTGTCGCAGTGGTTAAGAATCTGCCTGCCAATGCAGGGACACGGGTTCGAGCCCTGGTCTGGGAAGATCCCGCCTGCCACGGAGCAACTAAGCTCGTGTGTCACAACTACTGAGCCTGCACTCTAGAGCCCCATGAGCCACAACTACTGAGCCTGCGCACCACAACTACTGAAGCCTGCGCACCTAGAATCTGTGCTCCGCAACAAGAGAAGCCACCTCAATGAGAAGCCCGCGCACCGCAACGAAGAGTAGCCCCCGCTCGCCACAACTAGAGAAAGCTCGCGCGCAGCAATGCAGACCCAACGCAGCCAAAAATAAATTAATTAATTAAATAAATTAAAAAAAAAAAAAAAGATTGGGGTGGGGGATGGCTGGGGGTGGGGCACTTCCTGAAGAAACGGACACAAAAGGAGGGCCTCCCTATGGGGAGGAGCCAGCTCTGTCCAAAGGCTAAGGACCCATAGTGAGGGTGGTAAGAGGGAAAAGACGCAGATGAATGGGACTAGGGCAAATACCTCTGCGGGGCATCCGAGCATTAACCACTCCCAGGCACTGCACTTTCCAGTTTTTAAGCCCTCTCCCGTTTCCCCTCCCTGGAGCCGCAACTGCCCTGTGGGTAACGTTAGCCCACTGGACAAAGGAGTCTCAGGGAAGCGCCAGGGGAGGGGAGCTTCCTCCTTCTGATTCCAAGTTCAGGGCCGTGCCCAATCGCCGGGTCCTGCCTGCTGCCAGGGCAATCACAGTGCTTGGCCTGGAGTGGGTATGGCGGACCCATGTTTTGCAGAGGTCAAGGATTCCACTGAAGACCCCAAGAGGAAGAGGTACCTGCGCAGTCTTCCTGCAGAGGTTCCGGCCTCTGACCCGCCCCCAGGGGCCCGGTGCTCACCGCAGGGTCAGGACGCTGGCTGTGAAATTGTGTTGAAGCAGGAGGGTGGCACTGAAGAGCTGGCCGGGCCGCACGGGCATGTCAGGCACCCGCAGAGTCACTGCCTCATCCAGGGGCACCTCTTGGTACTGTGGGGGGTCCGCGGGGCGCAGCTCCACGTCGCCCACTGGGAGGGCCTGCTCTCCAGGGTCCTCCTCCCTGCCGGGGCCACAGCCCCCAGGGCCCTCGGCTGCCGGCTCCAGTGTGTAGGCCAGCTCGGCCCGCGTGGCCGAACCCTGGGAGAACCAGTGGGAGGGGAACTCCAGCTCCACCACACAGGCGCCCAGGGATGGCTGCAAAGACACAACGGCCATGGTCAGCGTGGTGGGGGAGGGGAGTCCCAGCACCCAGGGCGGGAAACCCAGAGCTGCAGGGGTCCCTGAGAGCAGGGCCAGCGCGGGCCACAGGCGCATGCCACGTGACACAGCCAACTGGCAACGCGACTGAGGCTAGGTCTCAGAACGCGTCCATTGGCCGTTCTTCCACCTTTGGGAGCAGTCTCATTCCACAGGGAACCAACCCCAACGCCTGCCCCTAATCATGCTCCAGGATGGCCCTGACGACCACTCAGAATCCTCAGGCTTCTCAGAATCCCACAGCCCACAGAACACCTCTCTCCAGTGGAATCCTGTGCTAGACTGCGAAAGAGCAGAAATTCCAATAATAAAAGAAATGCAAACAATAATACAGCACTCACTGAGGGATTGCTCTCGAGCCAGGCATTGGGCCAAAAGCTATTCTTGCCCCCATCTCATTTGTTCTCCATTCCAACTCAATATGAGGTAAAAATTGTTATTATCCCATTTTACTGATGAGGAAACTGAGCCTCAGAGCGGTTACGTTACTTGCCCAAAGTCACGTACAATGGACTGAACTCCTTAAGGGGGCCTAAATAAGAGGGACCCGCGAAAGCCAGCAGAGCAGGAATGGAGTCAGGCGGTCCATGGCCTCCAAACCCCCAGGAGTGGTGACCCCCTCTTCCCTTCTCCGGGACCACCCTCTGGTGGACACAGCAGCGGGGCCAGCCCAGGTGCGGCCCTCACGCTCACCTGGAAGCGGCAGGCTTGGTGAGCAGTGCCTGCAGGGTGTGTGGCGTGGAGCCGGGCACAAGGCAGGCTGCCAGGCCCCGGGGGCCAATCCTGCCCTTTGAGGTGGAAGAGGACGCGGGCGTGGGGCTCCGCTGGAGTCACGGCCGCTTCCACTGACACGGCCCGCACGTCCCACGGGACTGGTCGTTGGTGTGGCTCAGTGACCCGAGGGGGGACCACCTGGAGGAAAAACGGGGGTGCTCAACAAAGCAAGGGGTGAAGAGAAGCAAAAACTCAGGCTGGCAGGAGAGAGCCTTTATGGGCCTCCTTTTCCCCCCTCTGGAAAATGGGGAGCTCAGCTAGGGCTGAGCGACACACAGCAGACCTTGGCTCTGAGTCCGGTTAGCCCAGCAGACTCTGGTGGCCCCTCCTTACCTGCTGAGTGGCGAAGGGTGGGTAGGAGGCCCGGAGAAGTGGCTGGGCCCTGGGCCAGGGCTGCAGCAGCAGAAAGGTCTCAGATCGGGAGCCCAGAGAGGAGTTGGCAGGTGGATAGTGGCCCACCTGCTGCACACGGAAGTGCTCGGGGGCATCCAGGAGCTCCAGGGCCGCCGGCAGGTAGACTGGGTCCAGGGGGTCCTGGTCACAGTCCACTGAAGAGGGAGAAGGGGGAGGGATGGTGACAGCTTTAAGGCAGGCAGGGGCTGAACTCAGCTTTGTCCCGGGGCACAGCAGTGGTGGGCGATGGAGGAAGAAAAGGGTTGTAAATGTCCCATCCTCCCAGGGTGTCGGGGGGAGTCTCCCCATTTCACAGATGAGGTAACTGGGACCAGGATTTGAATCTACATCCAGGACTGACTGCCAGCTTCTGAGTCATTCCTTCTTCTGCCTTCCACAGACCCAGGCCTTCCTCACGCCAGTAGAACCTTCCCAATGTCTCCTCCTCCCCCATTCCTGCCCCCTACCTACCTGCCTCTGACACCAAGGCATTTGTGGGGTACAGACCTCCCCAGACAGGGTCTATGTAGTAAAAGATGGTGATGAGGTGAGCTTTGTAGAAGTAGAGACCCTTTCTCAGCCCCTGGGTCCTTGGCCAGACTTGGCTGGGCATCTACTCCCCCTCCCTCTGCATCATCACCATGGCAACCTTGCACTGGTTTCCCGAACTTGCTGCCTTCTACCCCATCCCAGCTGGGTATTGGAGTGCAAGTCTAGAATGGGGGAGGGGGGCGGGAACCATAAGCTTGGGGAGAGAGTCAAAGTATTCAACCAACAGGCAGAAGGGCAAAGGACCCCTAAGACCATATTTGGTTTGTATCAACTGACTATTAGTTAGCCCTAAAAATAATAGTTAACATTTTTTGACAGAAAGCTATATGTTGGCTACTATTTTAAATACTTTACATGTATTAACTCTTTCGGGTTTTGTAATAGCTCTGAGAACTAGGTTCTATTAATATTAATCCCATTTTATGGTTGTAGAAAATGAAGCTGAGAGGTTCAGGGACTTGCCTGGGGTCCCACAGCAGGAACGTGATGGAGCTGGGAGTCAGAGCCCAGGCACCAACCATTACACACCCTGCCTCTCCACCCTCCACCTCTCTCCACCCTGGGCTGCTTTCCCACCGTGCACCCTGTGGGCTTCATTCCCTAGAGTGTGGGTCTCTCCTCCTCTGCTGGGCAGCGCCTCCCTCCAGGGTCAAGAGTCATTGTCACCTTCTTAAGGAAGCCCCCCTTGATTGCTTGCCCTCCCACCAGTCCCCTCAGTCTTCTGCACCCCTGAATTAGTTATCTTCCTGTCTGTCGGCTGGGGGCCTTGTCTTACTCATCCCAGCATCCCCCATCCCTGGAGAGGATGTTCTGGGAGTCTGGAGACCTATGTTTACGTCCTAACTCTTCCTCGATTAGCCTTGGGTCAGTCATTTAACATCCTGGAGCCTCAGTTTCCTCACCTGTAGAACGAGCGAGCATTTAGTGACACGGTGGACAGGGGAGGGCTTTGTAAACGGCGGTGCGCTGTCTGGAGGAGGGATTATTGCCGCTGCATAATAGATGTGACAAGGTCCCCTGGGGAGGGGAGCAGGTGGCTGAAAGCAGCCCTAGAGCCAGTTCACTCTCAGCCCCACTGCTGGGCTGGGGGACTTGACGGTTTCAACCTCCTTCTGGGCCCTCCCCAGCAAGGAGCATGTGGCTGAGAAGCTCCACTCCCCGCGACCCCCACCCCCAAGTGTAACAGGTGAGTGACTATGGCTCCCTGGGGGCAGGCCCTGGCTTCTGGTCCTTCTCCTACTCCATACTCCACTGCCTGGATAATTACAAGATGCTCTGTGGCCTGACTCCCACGGACTCGCATCACTCAGAGCTCGGCTCTCTGGTGGCGGGAGGGGGCAGAGAACGCCTCGCTCTCTGTGGCATCATCCTCCACCTAGCAGCCTCAGCCCACGACAAGGGCCGTCGGCCTCCCACGCAGGGGCACAGGGGAGGCGCTGCCCCTTCCTCCAGTGATCCCCATACTCAGGAAGGCACCGATGAAGTAATTCCAAGGTCAAAGAGCTCCTTGGGGCAGGGGGAAGCCGGCTGCGGATCTCGCAGGTCCTGGGCAAAGGGGCTGCTTCCCGTTCCGTGGGGGCTGCGTTGATGGTTGCGGGGAGGAGGCCAGGAGCCACGGGGCTACAGCTCTCTGTACCGCAGATTAGGGAGCTGGTGCGTGCGGGACAGGGGGCAGCCAGGTTAGACGTCGCGACTGGAGGGGAAACTCGTGGAAGGTGCGGGGACACGGCGAGGATGGGGGGAAGACGGTGAGAGCCCGGGGACCCCGCTGGCCTTGGGTCAGGAGGAAGTTGCCAGGTTATGCAAGTGAGGAAAGCCAGAGGCGCGAGGCTGGGGGCCAGATCCCAGGGGAAAGACCTCTCCAACCCTC
Source organism: Monodon monoceros (assembly GCF_005190385.1). Taxonomy (NCBI): domain Eukaryota; kingdom Metazoa; phylum Chordata; class Mammalia; order Artiodactyla; family Monodontidae; genus Monodon; species Monodon monoceros. The sequence continues at coordinate 97,230,578 of NW_021703784.1, read as the reverse complement.
AGGGCACGCTGCGGGGCGACCCGGCTCGGGGTTTAGTCCCAGAACTCGCGGGTTCCCGGCTCCCGAGCATCCCTCGCGCTCGGCCTCTGCTCGGGCCCGGCTGCCCCTCGCCCCGCCCCGCCCCTCCCCTCCCGCTGACCTCTCACGACGTCCAGGACGAGGGCCACCAGCAGGCAGAGACAGGGGCCGCAGGGCCCCCGGGGAGCCGCTGCCACGCGCCCCGCCATCCAGACGTTCATCCTTCCCACTCAAGGGCGGGACTAGGCGGGCGGTTCAGGTGGCCGCGGTCCTCCCGGCATCTCCCGGCCCGACCGGGCCGGCTGGGTCCCCGCCGCCCCCCAATCCGCGGGCCCGCCCGCCCCGCGGCTGCAGTTCCCAGACAATGGAGCGGGAGCTAGAGCTGGAGCAGGAGGGTGGGAGGGAGCGAACGCGGCTCACGGGCTGCCCCTCAGCCCTGCCGGGTCCTAGTGCCCTACGGATGCCGAAGCCCCAAGCGCCCCTGTGCTAGAGGTCGGGCAGAAGGCCACTTCCCCGGGGACTGATTTGCCTCTGCCAAAAGGGACACGACGACGTGTTCGGTTCGCTCCCTTTCGGAAGCTCCCGACCAATGAGGAAAAAGCACCTCCTCTGCCTCACCCCCACCCCACAAGCAGCTCTCCTATAAAGGCATCTGACTCTTGAACCAGAACCAGAATTGGGGGGAGGGGGGGGCGGGACGTAGAGAACCGAGTTCGGGGGTGGAGAGGGGATAAGAGAGGCCAGGAGGGCCAGGTGACAACTGCTCTGACTGAGGAAGAGCCCCAGATGCAGGCAGCCCCATCCCTGGGAGAAACCTGTGGGTCTATGAAGAGAGAGGGCTGCTCTCTTTGCTGAGGGAAGGCCTGCCTCCCAGGTCCGGCCTCTGGGCGCAGCCTTGCCCGCCAGGCAGCGTTGGGAGAGGTCCAGAGCGGGGCACCTGGCTGCACGTTAGCCTTTCCTGGGCGGCTTAAAAAGGAAAAACCACACCCAGGCCCCTCCCCGAAATGCCTGATCCAATCTATGCCCCGGGTTGAGAACCGCGGCGCAGAACTCCTGTCTGGCGGGGAAGCAGGGAGGGCAGGCAAGCGTCTCTCTGGCTGGGGGCCAGCCTTCGCCACTCCTGCACACAGGGCTGCACGGGGTACCCTCCTCCCCCTCCCCCACAAGCACACTATTGCCACAGAGCTGGTCAGTCCTGCAAGTTTGGTAATGGGGGCGCGTGCCCTCCTCATTCCTCACACCCCTGGAGGGAAGGGTGACTGGTACCAGCCTTCTTTCGCACTCCCTTCCTTTCTCCCGGCTTCGCACTACCTGACACCTGCAGGGAGAAGTCGTGAAAGCTGAGCAGCTCCACAGAAGTGGGTTTAGCTGGAGAGAGGGAACAATCAAAGCAAGCCAGACTTTGAGCAAGTACATCAGATCCGGAACTAGATAATAAAATAGCGTGCACTTTATTTAAAACCAACCAATCACTGCAGCTGTGATTCCATATCCAACGTCAACAGTAAGAACTGGGCATTTCTCTACTCTTCACATCACATGTGGGGCCTGGCAGCGGAGGCCACCCACCTCCACCAAAGCCTGGAAGGAAGCATGAGCGCCCTGGTGGGGAGGGTGCAGCCCCAGAGCACGAGAAGGGAAGGGGCTGTGAGGTGCATCTCTGCTGTCTGCTCTGCGCTCCTCCTAGGCGACTGGTCAGCGAACTCCCTGGTGGCAGCGATGGAGAGAGGGATGGAGAACCGCCCGAGCTGTGCAGACAGGAAGATGAACCCTCCTTCCTCCTTCAGGGTCTCTGAAATCCCCACAGGGGATCTCATGGCCACTGCAGGGTCCTACTTGCAGGCACAAGCCTACAAAGCAGTCATCTTTTGCTCTGGCTGAAGGGAAATCCAGATTCTGAGAGGAACCACTTCCCTCTTGACACAAAGCAGCTACAGGGCAGTTTCCTACATACAGTACGGCAGCGGGCAAGCAGAGGGCCCTGCTGGCTCGGATTAAGGCACTTGTAACAGATTCAATGTACATCCCGGCCCACTTCCCTTCCCCTCAGGCCCCAAATGCCCTGCCTCTTCCCCACGCTGGGCAATGAAGGGGACAGGAGCATGCCCTGAGGGACTGTGGTTTGGTTGGAGTACAGGGCCAGAAGGAGAAAACAAGCAGGAAGGAAGCTGGGGACTTGGCAGGGGAGGAGCTAGAGAAGGACAGGAGAGCAAGAGCGTCGGAGGAAGGCAAGGCAGCCACTGAGTCACGGGAGGCCCCTGGCAGTGATCAGAGGTGTCTGCCGAGAGGAGGTGCAGAAGCTGGTGGGAGGCCCCCCACCTTCCCCTGGCTGAGACAGGGGGGAGCAGAGAAAGGGTGAGGAGAACCAACCCCAGACAGAGAACCACAGAGGACAGGGCCCCTGAGCACCAGTGGGGGGGGTGGTCTTTCTCTCTCTCTCCGCTAAGGGGGCTGGTGCAGAGACAGCGTTCGGAGACAGAGCAAGAAAGGGGCAGGGGGCTGGGAGGAGGGCTGTGCAACCCAGAAGCAGCTCGGCTCTTTGGTATGACGAATGTGGCAGCGTCCGGCGTCCTTCTCACTCCTCCTCCACACTCCGGGGCCCCTTGGCCGCTCGCCTCTGCCGCCAGCGCAGCTCTTCCACCTGGCGCTCCAGCCCCTGCACCTTGGCCTCCAGCTGGGCCCCCGAGGCCCGGGTGCCAGTGAGCCGGCTCAGCAGGGCGTAGAGCGTCAGCAAGGCCAGGAGGAGCAAGGCCCGGGTGGAAGGGTCGGGCACTGACCTCACCAGGGCCACAAAAGCGGCCAGGAAGAGGGCAAGCTTCAGGCCCCACAGGATCCGCCCCAGCAAGGCCAAGACCAAGCCGAGGAGCAGGGACAGCAGCCAATAGGCAACCAGGGCCCCCGCTCCCCACAGCAGGAAGGTCTGGACTTGGCCAGGGCTGAGCTTCAGGCCCTGGGTGAGGTGATCTCCTGGAAGGGGACAGAGTCACAGAATCAGCCAACCTGGTGCCGTGAAAGGAGAGGTTTGGTCAAGAACCAAAAGCGGGAGGAGCCAAACCCCCTCGCCAAGGAAAACTCCTTTCCCACGGGGTCGTGGAGCTTAAATCTCAGCTCCGGTCCCAGCTGACTGTGGGTAGACTACTTCCCTTGGTTGAGCCTGCTGCATCTATGAAATGGGAGTAACTCTCTGGGCTGTGGGTGACAGTTAGATGAGATGTTATGGCTTAGCATGAGGCGGCAGTTAGCAGCCTGCTCTTATGCTCGTCTCTGGGGAGATCTGGGAGATGCTGAGCAGCCGGGGAAAAGTCTAGACCCTGAAAAGATAAATTCCCACAAACAGGAAGGGACAGGCTAAGCTCCAGCTGACCTAACCATTCTCTGCCACTCACCTTCTAGCCCCAAGGCATTCAGCAGCTGTGCGGCAACCCCAGACAGAGTGAAGAAGGCCACAGAGATGGCCGATGAGACCGCCCACATCACCTGAGCCAAGGTCTGTGGGAAGAGCAGAGCATGGGTTGAGTCCGTGATTACTGATGCTCTTCTCTTCTGAGTCTCACCACCACTGCCCACGAACATCTCCACCTGCCTCTCAGCCTGGCTGAGGGGTCCCTTCCACAGCCACCTTCCAGTGCATGGGGATGGACGGCGGGCCATTTCTCCTTCCTGTCTGAACTGGAACCCAGGACACTTGGGCCCTAATTCAACTGATGTGCTGGAATACTTTGGCAGTAGTAGTAGGTGAACGTGGGCATGTGGGGGTGATCATCCAATCCCTGGAGTAGTCACTCTGTAAAACTGGGGTCCTCCTAGCCTCCCAGGGAATCATGAAGGTGTGTGAAGTAACAGCGGTGGAGGGCTAGGATGTTTCAGTGAAAAAGAAGTCAATCAGCTCTTCTATATTATGCATTTTATAAATGATTGTTTCAGCCATTTAGGACGACCCATCTAAAGTATGCACCAGCAGGCTTGGGATGCCATTAGGCAGAAGGGACAGCCCTGCCTAACAGCCCTGAGTCATCCTCACCGCCACCTCTGAAGGTGAAAGAATGAACTCAGGTCTTGATATTTTGCCAATTTAAGCCTCTAGGTCAGATTTAGACCAAAGCCAGACTCTATAGTCACCGGTGACGTAGGTTGATAAAGATGGCTCATTTCCCAACCTTTCTGGCAAGAAAGGGCAGGAATAAGGCAAAGATGGGGGTGGAGCTAAAGGCCCTGGGGTAGGAATGAAACAATGAGAGTGCAAAAGGCCGGGGCTGTCTGGCTTCATTCTGTGGAACTGGGGGCTCTCTCCATGAACAACGGCTCCTCTGTCCTCAATGCGTGTAGCCACAGCAGGGAACACCTTCCTTACCTCAGAAACTAGGTGCGTGGTTTCCGGCCCAATCCAGGCATCCAAGGTTTCCCGCACAGATCGACCTATCTGGCTCAGGAGATCAACTGGGGCCTCCCTCTTCTGCTGGCCTGGTGGCACGAAGTCTCGATGGGACTGGGATGACGCTGAGTGGAGGAGGACGAGGGCCGCTAGGAACATCAGGATGACTGTGAACAGATGCTTGCCCCGTGGTGAAGTGCTGCCTGAGCCTGCCATGGCTGGGTCTGCCAGAGAAGAAGCACGGGGTGAGCGGAGGGCCCGAACCGGCCGAGAAACCACTGTCCCGAGCATGACGGGCCCCAGCACCCCCCTCCGCCCCTCCCTGTTAGCTGACAAAGGCAGAACTCAGACGGGCACAACCATCTCATTCACGGGTTCCTCTCTCACGTTCTTTACCACTTGCGTATTAACTAGCCAGCAAGTATCAGTCAATGCCTTAAGGTGGATGAGAAGATCTCTCTAAGGCTTATTCCAGTTCTAAAACCCTGAAGGCCTGCCTTTGTGTCTTAGGTGCTTTGGGCATAAGAAAAAAAAATTATAAGACTATATGGTTTTGGGCTTCCCTGGTGGCGCAGTGGTTAAGAATCCACCTGCCGATGCAGGGGACACAGGTTCGAGCCCTGGTCCGGGAAGATCCCACATGCCGCGGAGCAACTAAGCCCGTGTGCCACAAGTACTGAGCCTGTGCTCTAGAGCCCACGAGCCACAACCACTGAAGCCCGTGCGCCTAGAGCCCGTGCTCTGCAACAAGAGAAGCCACAACAATGAGACGCCCTGGCACCGCAACAGAGTAGCCCCCGCTCGCCGTAACTAGAGAAAGCCCACGCGCAGCAACGAAGACCCAAACGCAGCCAAAAATAAAAACAAACAAATAAATAAATAAATTTATTAAAAAGAAAAAGACTATACAGCTTTGTCCTCAAGGAGGTTATAATCTACTTAAGATAAAAATGATATTTATATTTTAAAAAACCTTAAAAAATAGCACTCGAATAGGATTACCGCTATGTAACGATGTAAAGAAACGGGCTCAGTTAGGTGCTCAAATAAGAACCCACTGCACATAGGACATTCGCTCTGCAGGACCATCACGTGAGGTGGGCGCTATCCTCCTCGCCGCTAAGGGGAGAGAGGAGAAGAAACTGAGACTTAGGAATTAAGCATTTGCCCAAGGACAAAGGCCAGGAGTTAAACCCAAGCTTCTGCTTCCAAAACGCAGAAGTGAAGGGGTGGTTGCTCATTGGAATCACCTGGAAGCTTCACGAAGTTCTGATACCTCTGCCCCAAGCCCCGAGCTTCTGATGTCACCATCTGGGTGTGGCCTGGGCTTCCACCTGCAAAAGCGCCCCAGGGGATTCCACTGTGCAAAGTTGAGACCCACTGATACAGAGATGACCTCAACTCCCCAGCCCCAACATAGGCAAGAAGTTAAAGCACAACTTTTACGGAAGGATATTATTAACAGCAATTTAACCATGCGCCACCTATCTCGTTTAATCCTCACAACAACCCATCAGTTAGGTATTGTTCTTATCCCCCATTTTCCTGATGAAGAAACTGAGGGAGGATAAGTAGTAAGCGGGAGAGCCAGGATTTGAATCCAGGTGCATCTGACATCAGACCCACTCACACACAGCACTGCGTTGTATCCTCTCCAACTTCAGTCTCAGAAGCGACTTGGAAAGTCCTACAATAGATTATTCATGAGCTAAAATAGACTTGACATCTACCAATCCACTCCATGAATGACTGGTGACAATTCACTTAACCACTCTGTGCTCTGATCTCATCTGTAATGTGATACTGTAGGCAAATTAAGACCCAACAAGTATCGACTCACTGAAGTACGCTGGATTCGGCCAAGAAAAACGTTTTCAGTTCCAACTTCTATTTGCCACCACGCTTGAGAAAAGTCAAATGGCACCAGCACATCCCATTCTCTTCCAGGCTCAGAAATGAACCTGCAGTTCCAGGGTGTTTCTGTGATTCAGACCTGATGAGCAGAGAGGCGAAGCCATGTCACTGAGGTAGGAGCAGCCAGGTGTTTGAAGTTTTTGTAGTTACCAGGGCACTACGGGAGTCGGCCAGAAATCTGGAGCCATCAGGATGGAGGAGAGCGAAGAGAAGATATTCCCATTCTTGTTTAGTGGGAAGGAGCAGGGTCCAAGAAGGGGTTATAAAAATATCACACTCGGGGCACTTTCTGGCCCAGAAACAGCTGCTCTAAGTCCCTCCTGAGGCCTGTAGGTAAAGCAGGGCTGCAAAACATGCAGTTCATAGGGAACGACCTCAGGCGGGGAAGCCTTCTACTCTTTTTGGCACAAATCGAGAACCAGATGGTTCCTGCCTGCCAGTGGTCAGAGATGAGGAAAGCATAGGTCAGTTCCTGGTCTATCTGGGTCATGACCACACTGGGGACATAAAGAGCAGGGTTGCTATATTGGGTTGGATTCTATATCCAAGGACCTCCACCAGGAGGGATCAGATGTCGTGTCCTCCTTTCTGGAAGGTCAGGGTGACATGAGCTGCTGCCCCCTTGGCAGACGTCTGCATCCTTTGCCAGCCTCGACTTTCAGGCGGCCATTTGCTCCAGTCGAGGGGAGCTGGGGGACCTTGAAATAAACTCTCCACGGGGAGGCTGGCATTGCAATGCCAGCTGACCTTCCAAAGGGCACCGGAAACCAAATCTAACAGGATTCTGGAGTGTGCCCTTTGCAGATAAGAGAGCAGATTACCGGCTCGTCCCTTTCATCCAATTGTTTTCTTTAACAGGATTCTTTCTCATTTCTTTTTTTTTTTTAACGTTTTTATTGGAGTATAATTGCTTTACAATGGTATGTTTCTGCTTTACAACATCCTTCTCATTCTTCAGCAAGAGTCTAACCCACCACCATTACGCCTCCTCACTTCAGCCCGATCAAATACTTTTTTTTTTTTTTTTTTTGCGGTACGCGGGCCTCTCACTGTTGTGGCATCTCCCGTTGCGGAGCACAGGCTCCGGACGCGCAGGCTCAGCGGCCATGGCTCACGGGCTCAGCCGCTCCGCGGCATGTGGGATCCTCCTGGACCGGGGCACGAACCTGTGTCCCCTGCATCGGCAGGCGGACTCTCAACCACTGTGCCACCAGGGAAGCCCCGATCAAATACTTTTAACAAAGAGAAGCCATGGTAGTCAGGAGCCGAAGCAGTCTTGAGCTCGAGAGGAAGGATGTCTTAAACGTCTTCACCTCCTGCAATGCCTGACCTCAGAAAAATAGCAGGCACTCAACAACCACAACAAACTGTGTGTGTGTGGTGTGTATAGTGTGTGTGGTGTGTATAGTGTGTGGTGTGTATAGTGTGTGTGTTGCTTTATAATTTACAAAGTGCTTGTTCTTTCACCATCTCATTTAACTCCTATAAGAATCGTGTAAGATACTGCTACTCTCCACGTTTTACTCAGAAAACAATGGCTTGGAGAGATGAAGTGACTTGTTAAAGTACACGCATCGGGACTGGGACTTGACTCCAGAACCCAGGATCTAAACCTTGCCCTTTCGCTCCTTCCACACCTCCACTCTGCCTCAGTAAGACATGGTCCCTGCCCTCAAGGTGCTTAAAGTCCTGCCCCCAAATCAACAATCACAAAGTTAGAGGACTAACTATCCAGACTCCCACGAGGAGGCCACCCACCAGAAGATGACCCACCTGCTGGGCTCACACGTCATGGCTCTACAGCGAGACGTATGAGGACAGCAAAAAATTGGGACTAGACCTGCCACTTTTGTTCAGGCAGCTGCAACGGGGCTCAGGAAGGGACGGGCTGAGCCGGGGAAACTGAACTATGGTAGTGAGGAGCCACATATGTTTAGCTGTGGTTTGCTAAGAGGGCGGGGTGGGGGGCGGTCCCCACACCCCCTGCCAAGGCTCCTTCCTCCCGGTAGCTTCCTCTTGCGCTATGAATCACAACGTGGCAGGAGGAGCAGCTGACTTAGTACCCTCTGCCGGCTCTGATTTCCCCATCATTGAGGGACTTGCCCCTTTGGAGCAGCGGTTCTCGACTCTGGTTGCCCATCAGAAGGGCCTGAGCCGGTTTAAGCTAGAGGGTCTGCCCCACCCCACCCCAGGGCTTCCTTACTCCGACCCTCCCCAGAGAGGGGCTCAGGCTTTTGTTTTTAGAGCTCCCCGGGATCTCTGATGCATAACGGGACAGCTGCCACAAATGGTCAGCAGCACAGGGAAAAGTCTACTTTGGGCAAAGCCCCCAGAGTGCAGCATTGGGCAGAGGACTCTAGACTTCCTTCTGTCCCAAGCTCAATTCTGCCACACACTAAAAGCCACTACCTTCTGTCTTATCACTTAACCTGTCTGAGTTTCAGTCTCCTCAAATGTAAAATGGGGTTAAGCAAGGTTAAGAGTTACTGCAAGGAGTTAACATGTTTCTGCAAGAACTTTGTAAACTGTAAACATCTATAGGAACGTTGCAGTACACAAATTGCCAATATACCACTCACTGCATTGTAGCATCATTTACCAGTTTCTATGCCTGGCTCCCCCATTAGACTTCGAGCACCTCCTCGTCAGACTTAGCTTTTCTTGGAATCTCCAGCGCCTAGCACAGAACAATAACTAATAAATGCTTGTTAAATGAGTATTAGAAGCCCGCCAAGAAGCGGTGAGGGTGGCAATGGAGAACCATGGAGAGGTGCGGAGAGGAGGCTATTTTAAAGTTGATCCAAATATGCAGCGGCCACCCGAAAAGCACAGCTGCGTGGAAAGGAAGCTGCTAGACCGGGTGAAGCTGCCCCTGAGAAGAATGAAGTCAGCGTCCCAGCAGGTGGGGGCAGCCCCCCGCTAAACCTCTGACAGCTGCTGCTGCCCAGCAACTGTTTGGGGGCCGGGCGACGGGCAAAGGGGCAGCCTCCCAGGCGCACGACGCCTTCCCCAGAACCCAGCCTCCCCGAGACAGGGTGTCAGTGGCGTGCATGTGCTATTTCGAACCGCGTGTCCCCTGCCAAGCTTGCTGGGTGGCGTCACCGGCAAGGGATGCGGCGCGGCCCAGGGATCCGGGGTACCCCAAAGGGCTCGGAGCGGGGCCGCGGGAGGCTGGGCCGTGGGCGGGAGTTGGAGGCGAGGGGCTCAGCGCTGGCCTCGTCCCCCAGCCTGACAACCACCCGGCCTTGATCGGTCCTCGGGGCAGCGCTGGGAACTCTTCTCCCCGGAAACGCGCGCCTCCCCTGTTACCTACTAACGACGCCCCCTGTTGCATAGCAACGAGGATCCGAGTCCCCAGTTAATCTCCCCGCCGCGCGCCGTCGGAGCCCTCTCTACTGGTGCTCGCCAGGCCTCGCGGCTCCGCCCTGGTCCCGCCTGTAGCGGCCGCCGCCGCAACCCAGTCCCGGGTACAGCCCCGGAGCCCCGGTCTCGGGTCGCACTCACCGGGCTCCGGCCACAGCTGTTCTTCACGTGCAACTTCACTAAAACGCGCCACTAAAGCCGCGCCACTAAAGCTGCGCCTCAATACTGGGGCGTTGGTTTATCGTCTGCGCACGCGCGAGGCGGGATGCGCCCACGGACCGGCAGGCCTCCCTCACAGCGCAAACCTGGTGCCGGTCAGCGCATGCGCCCTACCCTCTGATCACCTTCTTTTCCCAAGCATTCCCACGGAGAGAAGAATGGGGTCGGAAGTTCGAGCTGGGAACGGAAGTCTCTGGCAGGAAAGGGGAAAGAGGTGACTATATCTGGGCTATAGCGTGGGTAAACTGGATCTTTGGATTTGGAGTGGAAGCTTATCCGCCTCTAAAAATCCCCTTGGCATTTCGGGGAATGTAGTTCTCCAGCTACGTGGTGCCTCCTGGGGCATTGTGGGAAATGTAGTTCTAGAGGCGCCTCAGAGCACCTGGTCTTTTGAGAAACTTTTCGCGCTAAAAAAGCACAAAGGGAAAGGGTGTTAGAGGAGCAGTAAGAGACGCACAACCGGGAAAATGCATCCTTTCGTTCTGAGAGCATTTCCACACCCAAACTCTGCAGATGGCTCCTAAATGTTCTCCGAGTTTTAGAAAGGGAAGGGAACCTACTCCCAGACCCATTTCTATATATATATATAAAAAGGCAGCATTATGAGGGGGAACGCAAGGGGATTTGGAATGAAGTGATCTTTGGTCTGCTTTGTGATTCTAGCAGGTCACTTCATCTCTCTGGATCTCCTTGTTTCAACTTTGCTATTGTTAGAAAGAAAACTACAGGCTCGAAATGGAGTCACATTGCTAGGACAAGCCCCCAAACCGGGGATTAATACCTGACCTAGCTGAACTTTCAACCTCCCCCAGAAATGTAGTCTTAACTAGTCGGTCAGGAATTTTTTGGTCAGCACCAATGAGACAATCTGTCACATGGGCTCTCTCTTGCCCCCAAAGGAAGATGAGATAATCTGCTATATAGACGCCTTTCATTCCCCATGGGTACGTTACCTATGCCTAAAATAATCTCCTTTTTTCTGTTTATGACTTCCATGTCCTGCCTTTAAACACCCTTCCCTTACTGTAGCCCTTTGGAGAGATGGCATGCTGCCTGATTCATGAATCTTTTATAGCTAATTAGATCTTTGAAATTTACTGGGTTGAATTTTGTTTTTTAACTGTATAAAGTACTAGAAGGTCCTAAAAATACCTCTTCAATGCACAGTAGGTGTGGCGATTCAATGAAGTAAGGGGGGTGAACATGTTTTTAAAAACATCCAAGTAGCTGTCCAAATGCTTCTATCACATTGGTTGCCATAGGCAGGCTCCCCTTTGATGTTAAAACAGTTCCTGAAACTCAACACTCTAAAATAGAGCGTTTTTCCCCCTCCCTCCCTGAATCAGCTGTCTAATTCAGCCTTCGATAGCTCTGAGGAACTGACCCCAAGAGGTAGTGGGAGAGGCCAGTATATCTGTGACTTTGGCTAAATGGTATGTGCAATCCAGCATATGTCTCAGCAGAAGGTTACTGCTAGCCATGAGGAACAGGTATCTCAGTTCATGATTTTAGGGCTTTTCTAAGTATGGGAAGATGCAAGAGTTTGGGTTCATAAAAAATTTTCCTGTCATATTTAACTATCTAAGGGCCTGTTTTCTCAAAGCACAGAGTGGCTCATCCTGTCCTTCACCCTGAATTCCTTTCAGGGTGTACTGTAGGTCAGCAAGTATAGCGGCTAAGGACTAGTAGTAGACTAGTCCCTAGTAGCCTTGTGGAACTGGATGGTGAGTGGCATTCCTTGTTTTACAGTGCCCCCCTGTGGTCATAAATTTAACCAAGGTTTGGGAGGCATTTCATAACCAATTTGTCCCATGGGGCCCGTAAGGCTTATTTCTAGGTCAGGCGAGGACTTCGTGGATATGCCGCCTAATGTGAAATTACTGGACTAGACCCTGTTAATTGTAGCCATAGAAGTATCTGAACCACCTGTATTACTAGTCTGTTATGGTTCAGGAAATGATTCTCTCTTGTTGCTTCTTCCCATATCTAGAGTTACACTGTTACCATCATTTAAATTTTTTATACAACTATATATTTGGTCAACTGTTTCAAGCTGCTTAGTCATCATTATTTTTGTTGGAGGCTCAATTACACATTGGGTAATACAAGAAATAACAATCTTGTAGAATAAGCAGAGTACAAGTAGTATAGCTAGCAGCATTAATAAAGTCTGAAGTAGGAATTTAAACTAAGAGCTTTCATTAGGTGCAGCCCCTGGTCATCTGACCCAGTCTGTTCCATACCAGTCACTATATTTAAGGGTAATGATAAATTGGCATTGTTCATAAGGTACTCAGCCCAATTTCCCAATGTTATTAATCTTATTATCCTTAGTATAATTTAATTGTTCCCAACATAAGGGGGCTTTTAAACTTAAACGACTGTAGCCTGGTGTTAACCATAAAAATCCATCCCATAATTGAGGGACAGTCTCTCCCAATAAGCAGGAGGTTATGGTTTTTGACTGAAATTTAGCTCATTGTTCCAATTGAGCTTGAGTGAGTAACCTTTAAAAAAAATTTGTATTTGATGGCCAGGGTCAGAGCAGGTATGATTGATTGGCCAAGTGAGGGGGTCTCATCTAGTAATATCAATAGTGGCCTGAACGGAACTATAACTTCTTTCTTCTAGAAAAAATTTCCTAAGGGCCATTCAATCAGAGCCTTGGAGTGGAGAAATCCACCAAGGTAAACCAGAAGTACTGGACACAGGTAATTGACCATAAACCCAACAACTGGATTGATTTTTAAACTCTGCATAGGAGTTATGTACTGGTTGTAGAAACCAAGAAAACATTGTAATTGATCAGGCCCAGCATCTTGGAATAGCTGTCTACTTCTGGTGTTGTCTTTTTTTCCTGGTGCGGGTGTAGTTTCTCCTCTGAGTGTCGTTTTAAGTTGATGTTGAGGTCAGCAGTCCTCTCTATAGACCAGTCTGGTACAGAGGCCCTTTTTTTTTTTTTTTTTCTGGTACGCGGGCCTCTCACCGTTGTGGCCTCTCCCATTGTGGAGCACAGGCTCCGGACGCACAGGCTCAGCGGCCATGGCTCACGGGCCCAGCCACTCCGCGGCATGTGGGATCTTCCCGGACCGGGGCACGAACCCGTGTCCCCTGCATCGGCAGGCGGACCCTCAACCACTGCGCCACCAGGGAAGCCCCCCAGAGGCCTTTTTTAAAGTGGGAGATAATGAATCCAAGAGTCAATTCCCTTCAGTTTCACTGCACATGAGCTAGTTAAGAGTACCTGATAAGGATCCTTTCATCTAGGTTGGAGAGAATTCTTTAAATGATGTCTTTTCCAGTATGCACAATCTCCTGGTTGCAGGTCATGCAACCTTTTAAAAGTTCAATTAAACCTTACAATAATGCAACTTAGTAAAAAGGAGCCATCTAGGAAGTGAGTCTTCGGCAGTAAATACCGAAACTCAAAGACCACTAACAGCACTAGAACTTAATATCCACAAAGGTATTACTGAAACATAATTCTTATCTCCAAAACCACCTTCATCTCTACCAAATATAGCCAAATTAAGACTAATTTGCTTGCAAAATGAGTCTGGTTTCAATAAACTTGGCCTGATTATTTACATAAGTATAATTGATCATATATGCTCTTTTAAATTGGCTTTGTTGGAACTTTTCATAAGGAATCTCAGATTTGAACTTTAAAAGTCCTCTCAAGGCCAGGAAAGACATGCCAAGGACTTGCCATCAGATTCTGTTTGGAATACCTATAAATTTGGGTGAATCTCTTTCTTCTTGAGGTACAAAATATCTTGAGGTCCTTGCATCTGCCAGGAAGTGGCTTTCTTTATTCACCTGATAAGGCTGTTGGGGACCCTGTATACAAGATACCAGACTGTTTTTTCAAGGGATTTATGGCTCCATAAAGTCAATCTTAGTTCCTTAAAACTGTCTGGTCATATCTGAGCCTATGCACATCTCTCTCTATTATGACATTCCAATCAAAGCCTTGATAGTATAATGAATGTTTCCAATTGTGTGCTGTTATAAGGAGAGTAGATTCTTATTGAACTTATGCAAATAACCATATTGCCATGAAAATAAGAATACTAAGAGTTTCCAAATTCTGGAGGGATCAGGTAGAGAGAAAAGATAAATGTTTCAGTTCTGCTTACAAAGGTATAATTTACCAAATTGCTGTAAGTCACAGCTTAAGGGGAAAGGTTTGCGTATATCTGGAAAACAAAGATTAAAAGTCAATAATATTTCAGACAAAAAGTCACACTTGTTGATCTTGATACTTCATAGTTTTATGAAGCCATGAGGTTTTCCATTCGAATTCTTTACTTTCTTACCCAATTCAGCAGTATAATCTGAAAGTTATCAGAACCCTGTACTTATCAGAAAGTCCTTTCTATGAATCTTCTTGAAAATGAAGCATTTTTGCAAAAGCATCAGAGCAAAACAGTAATTATCTATAAATGACAAGAGACTTTAAAAGGCATAGTTAAAGACCTGATTACGATGCAATTGTCAGAGAAATTTAGTTATTTTTGTGACATAGAATATTGAAATAATAACGAGAATTATGACTGATAACATATTATGACTGATAAAATTATTAATGTTATAATGTAACATTATATCTACATTCAAATTTTAGAAATTTCATATAATTTCTAGAACATTTATGTTAATAACAATTACCCATAAACTATAACCTAAGAAGGTTGACAATGCTTCCCCTGTAATTTAACATACCAAATAGTTGGGATTGACATATATACACTAATATGTATAAAATAGATAACTAATAAGAACCTGCTGTATAAAAATTAAATTAAATTTAAAAAAACAAAGCATACGAAATAGTATGTTAGATGTTAGTTTAATATCTTTCTTTGAGATGTTTTAGTATTCTCTGATGTATCCCAAAGTTAGCTAGAAGTCAAAAGAACTTTGGGAGTTCCCTGGTAACATCCCGCATGATGCACGCACGGAAGTTTGTCAAAGATATCAAAAGATTTCAAAACACTTGGTCAAATAAGATCATCGGTCACTGTGAAACAATATTTATTCACTTAATCAAGTGACAATAGAAGATTTCAAAGGCAAATACAAAAAGTTGCAACAGATTGTTTAAAAGGTAGAGAAACTTTACATTCTGCTATCGAAAGCAGATCAATATTCCAAGAAAACTTTGCCCCTCTTAACAGAGAGAGAAAACCAAATTCTAATTTTGTACCAGCTTATTTTTAATATTAAAACTCATTCAACCAATTAAATTCATTCCAGTCTTCACCAGTCCTTATCACATACAAAACTCTTTTCCTAGATAACCTTCTATAACTTTCTTTTATACCTTCAGATTTTGTCCTATGCTTTACCTTTCTCTCTCTCTCTCTCTCTCTCTCTCTCTAACTTCTTTTTAGGACAAAATTACTTCCTTTTCCCTTAACAAAATTCATTTCCATTCCCTAAACCTTCTTTTTCCTTTGCACACAAATATATTTTCCTTATTAATTTTTGGAAGTTTTAATTATATATTTTAATTACGTTCTTTAACCTTTAAAAACCTTAATTTCTAGTAAAAGCTAAGAGGTAAGCAATTATGAACTGTCTCTTAATTAGCACTCTGTAGAATGGCAAACTTATTAACTCTATTTATAATTTCTAAAAACATGTGCTTTCTTATTAAAAAAAGTCTCAATTAATAGTTCTAAATATTATTAGTTTCTCTGTAGAGGGAAGCCTATGTTACTGTTTCAGTATCTTATTTTATTTGTAAAGGATCTAGATAGTCAATAAACTTCTAGATATTCAATAAACTTTAACTTAACTTAGCAAAACTCTAAAGTTTCAAGTTACCAAAAACCTGGAGAAACTATTTTTAAGAAGACATACGATAAAACGTAATTTTTCCTAAAGAGTTCATCTAAAAACTCTTACCTCATTTACATTTAATTGACTTGTAAAAATCTTACTACGGCAAGTTATTTTTCTTGCTGACAAATTTTGTAATAGAGATAATAAGATCTTATTTGACTTTTAGTAAACCTACCTACAATAAAAATATTACACTTAATGCTGATTACTTTAAAGACATCTCAAGTTACCAAGTTACCAGTATTAATTAAACCAACAAACTTAAACTAACTTAATACCAAATATTAATTTAATACTGAATATTTCCCAGATCATATGAACCTGAAATCCATTTGGGTTAGTTTATTTATATTTCTGAGAATTTATATAAGTGCTTAATTTCACTTAAGCCAATTAAATAGAACTCATTTACAAATTAATGTTGGCAATATCACCTGCAGGTAGAAACATATCATATCTATAACATACACACAAACATGTAGACAACACAACCAGAGATCTCAAAGCTTCACTTAAAATTTAGTCATGAATTGGATATTACAATATAAAACTCATTTGTTTATATAAGAGAATAAGTTGTTTACTTGCTTGAGTTTAAAAAGGCCTCTTTTCCATTTTTTCGTCTCCAGTCTCAGGAATTGGAGATGGTCTAGATAGGTGAGAGTTCCTGAGAGCCCTGGTAGAACATTTACATCTCAAAGGCACAGGGAGAGAAATGCAAGCTCCTCCTAGAAGGACTTTTGTTCCGTTAGGTTCAGAATTTTGAAAAGATGTTTTATCAAACCGATTTCTCTAACAATGCAAAAACCAGTTTTGGAATGTTAAAAGAGCCCCATCTTGGCCATTTCAGGGTGGGATTTCCTTTAGGTCCCAATTAAGTAAGTACTTGCAAAAGTGTAAGTTCTGTGAATACATGAACCTGACTGGGGTGTTAGTTGGAGGTTGGCTGTTTGATGCTCCTCTTTTCTTCTTTTGGGCAACTCTATCCCACTTTGTAAAGTTGGTTTGTCAGGATAAAATTACTACTGAAAACTGTATGGTGGGCCCAGGTGCTGTTTGTAAGCTTAATTCCTCTAAGGTGTCACCTTAGGGTCATTTCAGCTCTTTTACCTGTCTCGGTTTCTCCTTCTAGCAATCTAAATCCCCCGCAGGTGCTCAGAGCACCGGATGGCCAATCCTTATGTGTGCATCCCTGGATGAGTGACTTTTTAAATTAATGAGTGGGAGACTTCCCTGGCGGTCCAGTGGTTAAGACTCCGTGCTTCCACTGAAGGGGCCACGGGTTCGATCCCTGGTCAAGGAACTAAGATCCCGCATGCTAGAAAGTGCGGCCAAAATTAGAAAAAAAATAAAAACAACAAGAACAACAGAGAACAAAAAAGACCCCAAAAACCTATAAGAAAAAAAAATAACATAAATTAATGAGTGGGTTTCCCTATGGGGCTGCAGTACAGTATGAGGACTCACCTCCCCCTCTCCCATAAATTTCTCAGTTGCCTGAGAAAGCTGAAACCAACTGGGCAGAGCTATGTCTCTTATCTTTGGAGCTGAAAGCTCTCATATGCTATCTTCACTTCTATTCTGACAAACCCTGTTAAAGTTTATGAAGCTGATTTGAGGAAAGACATCAGGTCAGCCTCCCACCCAGTCACCCAGTCCAATCACACTGAAAGACTCCTCAGTCAGTGTCTTTCAGCAACTGAGCAAAATCTTCCCAGTGTCTCTCAACTGGGGAATAAGGCACCTCTTCTTGAACCTAAGTTGAAGGATAACCCGCTCCTCATACCAAGTTTAACAACCTCTGAATTAAACTCAGGATTGTCAACCAAGATGAGAGATCTGAGCTTAGGAGAGACTCAGATAAATTCATCTGGACACACCAAGGAGGCGGACGGGCGCAAGGGGCCCTTGCTGGTACCAAGGGTCTGGATCCTAGAGTTTACACAAAGGAGAGAAGTCTGCTCTGGGTTTCTCACCTCATGGTCACCAAAACTCAACTGACAAAAAAGTGCACAACATAAGAGCTGTGAGTTGAGTATTATGCATTGTCTTACTGAGGACTAGAGCCCGGGAGACAGCCTCTCCAATAGCTCTGAGGAACTGCTCCAAAGAGGTAGGAAGAGAGGCCAGTATATGTGTGATTTTGGCCAAGGAGTACGTACAATCCAACATCTCAGTAGAAGGTTACTGCCAGTCACGAGGAACAGATATCTCTGTTCATGATTTTTTTTTTTTTAATGTTTGGGATTTCATTTTAATTAATTAATTAATTAATTTGGCTGCACTGGGTCTTAGTTGCAGCACAGGGGATGCCGTGTGCAGGATCTTTGTTGTGGCATGCGGGATCTTTAGTTGCGGCATGAGGGATCTAGTTCCCCGACCAGGGATTGAACCCAGGCCCCCTGCATTGGGAGCGTGGAGTCTTAACCACTGGACCACCAGGGAAGTCCGTTTCAGTTCACGATTTTAGTGCTTTTCTAAAGTGTAGGAAGATGCAAGAATTGGGGTCATAAAAATTCTCCTGTTACATCTAAGGGCCTGTTTTGTGCATTTTTCCAAAGCACAGCGTGCCTCATCCTGTTCTTTGTCCTGAATTCCTTTCAGGGTGTACTGTAGGGCTGTGATTATAGTGGCTAATGATTTAATCCTTATAGGACTGGATGATAAGTGACATTCTTTGTTGCACACAGACTACACATGAGTAGCAATCAGTCTGTCCCCATGTCAGATTGTTTCTTTCCTTCAGATGTTTCTCAGACACATCCATCTTCCTCTGGACCTTCATCACTTCCTGCCTTGGCTAAGGGTCTCTTTCTTCCAGAACAGGCTCTGGTAGCATCCTGGGCAACACCTTCCAGCCTTTCTCACAGTTGCAACTTCACATTTGCTTGTGAGATCGTTTTTGATTTGTAGGACTACCAATCTCATGTCACTTGGATTTTCCTGTGCAGGAAATATAACTTTTTTTTTTTCTTATGACAAGTTAATTTCTTTTCAACTCTCTTTTCCATCTGAGTGGTAGGAACACTCTTAGACAGTTCAGGGTTCTTCCCACCCTTGTTTTACAGGTTGTACACACCTTTTGGAAAATTAACATAGGGCCAAAGGGTGGAGGGGAAGAATTCACCTAATCCTCTTAGTTGTTTGAGCTGCATTGTCCTGGTTAATCCTCTGTCAGTTGTCCACACAGGTTGCAACTAAATCTTCCTGAGAAATGGAGCTTCTGGGTTATTGACCAATGTGTACCTTTGCTTCCCAAGGAGCAGCAGCCTTGGCCTGGGGGAGCAGGGCATAGAGTTCCAGTCTCAAGAACCCACTGACAGCTATGCATATATCCCATTCCCCCACCTCTTTCCTTCCCAGCCTTAGGTAATCTTTATCTCCTTTGTGGGGAGATTGAGACTGGGGGCAGTGGGGAGGAACCTGAGATCATGTTCTCACCTGTAATAGTTACTCCAAAATCAATTGCCCCGAATCCTTTCTATTCCCTGAGGGGCTTGTTTTGAAACTCAGAAGCTTTGAAATGACTCCCCATTTCCTCCATCTTCTGTCACAGCCATAAGCTCCCCAGCACAGGGACACCTCTGGTTTTGCTCAGAGTGCTATCCCCAGTATCAAGTACAGAGCCTGACTAGCACATAGTGGATACTCAATAGATTTGTCCAACAAATGAATTATTGGGTCTTTCTCTCTCCCCCTCCAACCCATCCAGTTAATGTCTTCCAGAGGAATCTTCTGGAAATGTGGTTATCACTCCATAGCTGATCTGCTGTCCGGCTGTGAACCCAATCAAGCCTAACCACCTCAGGTTCAAGGTCCCCTCTAAACGGATCCATTTTATTTCCTACCACATCCAAGTACTTAAGATGCCTGGCCTGTCACGCAGCCTGTTATTCAACCAACAATAGTTATAACGTTCCTGCTCTGTGTTGGGCACCGTGTTAGACTCTGAGAAACAACAGTGATCGGAACAATCATGGTTTCTGCCATCACGGACTTTATGGCCTAGCGGAGAACCCAGACAGCAAACAGATACTTGTACATAATTAAATAATTAAATGATTATAGTTATCCAGAGCGGCTCAGGGGAGAATTACAGGGCACCGTGACTAAAATTCAGTCAGGGGTCAAGAAAGACGCTCCAGAGGAAGTACCATTTAAGGTGTGATTGAGTTTACTTTGGAGCGGGAGGAGAGGGAAAGAAGAGAGGGAGTTGAGGAAAGTGTCCTGGGCAAACATAACTGGAACCAGCCAGAGTGGGTAAGTTTGAGGACTTAAAAGGCCAGTGTGGATGAGCAGAAGGTGAGGACTTGCCCAAAATCACACAGCAAATTGGTAGTAGAGGCAAGACCAGAACAGTTTCTTGGCCAGTGTTACTTTCTCTACCCATCTACACCTGCGCCTACTTCACTGGGTCTTTCAAAGCGTATTCCGAGAAACACTTGCCCGAGAATCAAGTGGGGCACGCACTGACAACGCCTACTCTCTAAAGTAGACCCCAGGAAGATGCATTTTAAGAAGTTCGTTAAGAAATTCTCGCATACACCGAATTTTGCAAGACTACGGTCTCACGGTCCCCGTCAGCTCCGGTCTCAAAAGGGTGTCGCTGAATTGATTGGCTTTAAAGTCCCACTGCATCATGGGAAATGTAGTTTCGGATCTCCTTTCCTAGCCCCTGGGAGCGCTTTACGGAACGAGCCGAGAGGGCCCGGAAATAGCCGAGTAGTTCCTGGCGCGCCCTTTCCTGCCCGATTGCATTCTGGGAAAGGGCAGCTTCCGTTAAGTGCCCGAGGCTGAGGCGCGCGACCGGCCGCGGTCCCACGTGAAGCCCTAAGCGAGCGTCGCTTGGCGGGGCTGTGCCGGAAGCAGCGGGGAACCGGAAGTGGCCCGCGGAGGCTCGGAAGCTGATCCCGGAGCCCGGTGTGAAGAGCCTTGGAACGCAGCGACGGCGCCATGTCCCTGATCTGCTCTAGTGAGTATCGGCTGCGGCCGATCTCGGGTCGCAGGAGGCCGGAGAGCCGAGCGGGAGGATATGCGGGCCGCTGCGACGCCGGGGTTGGGGCGGAGGTGAAAATGGGGCTCCCGGGAGACAGGGCGGCGGCCTGTCAGCCCGGGGGTCCTCCTTCTTAAGTGTGAGGTGCATTTGTGCTGCGCTTCACAGTTTACATAACGCCTCAAGCGTATTGTCGCAGGCAGCACTGAGGCCACCCATCTCGTTTGCGCAGTGGAACTGAGGCCTGGATAGAGGGGAGCAGGTGCAGGGGAAACAGGAAACCCTAGGGCTTGTGCAGGATCCGCCTCCGCTGGCGCAGGGATGCGGGCCTCAGTTTCCCCATCTGCAAAATGAAGGCCTTGTCACTGGTTGTTGTCTGAGGCGCCTCGCTTGGGTAGGCAGAACTTCTGCAATTTGCAGAAGTTGCACAGTAGGTTAGAGGCAGTGACAGGGCTGGAAGCCAGGTCTCTGTTGGTTTACGGCGCACCTGCAAGACTGTGATCTCGTTATATCCTCATAAGAATTCTCCAAAGCAGAAATAAACATCTGGCTTTACAGATAAGGATGTAAGGCTCAAGGAGAATGTGGCTTTTGTAGAACAGTACAGCTAGTAAGTGGCAGAGCTGCATGATGGAGCCAGGCTCTCTGGCCCTGAATCCATGCTCTTTTCAAATGCCTTGTCCTGTCTTTCCTTTAGGTGTTTTTTTGAGGCGTGCGGATGTTTTGCATTCTCATTGTTCATCCGGGCATTAGTTTCTCATTTTTTTCTCTCTTGGCTTCCTAACTCTCAAGCCCTTTACTCTTCTCAGAACCTCTCCATAAATCCAATACAAAGGGAAGAAGGAGCGAAAGGAAATGTGACTAGAAAAAGGAACCTTACGCCTTAAAGAAATGACGGTGTGCAAAGTGTTTTCACATTCATTGTTTGAACCTTGAGAAAGCTCTTTTCTGTTTTTCCCAGCTCCATCCTTCCTGTCATTTGCTCATCGGTTAGATGTTTACTGAGTGCCCGCTGGGCATGTGCATTGTTCTGGAAGGCAGAGACCAGCTATAACCCCTATCCTCAAGGGGTGTAAATGATAGCTCTGTTGGGGGTTGTTGTGAGGAGGAGTTAATCGGTGGAGAATGTTTACAGTCGCCCTTGGCACCTAGTAAACACCATGTAAATGCTTTTTGTTATCATAGCACTTGGTACATCGCTTTGTAATTTCTTTGTTTGAGAATCCATCTAGGCTCTAGTTTGAGATTTGAATGGCTTCGTGTGTATCTCTCTGTCCTGCGGTATAATGGGTGCCTAAGCATCTTTGTTCAAAAATGAGATGGGCGGGGACTATTGACTGCTCTCTAGGTGCCTGGCTTTAGTAGTCCTGTAATAATTATTTATTGACTATCTATCTGCCTGTCAGGAGACTGATGGAGAAGCTGGTTAGGTGGCTGGAAAATGTTGTGGGTACAGTCCGAAACTGGCTTGGTGTCACGTCTTGATTCCTATTAGCGGAGTGCAGGGACGTGTGGTCTTGTGGCGGCCAGCAGTAGGTGGAGCATCCCTGTGGCCCTTTCACCACCCCAGGCTCACTGCCTGCCTTTTCTCCGCAGTCTCCAATGAAGTACCAGAGCACCCGTGTGTGTCCCCTGTCTCTAATCACGTCTACGAGCGGCGGCTCATTGAGAAGTATATTGCAGAGAATGGCACGGATCCCATCAACAACCAGCCTCTGTCCGAGGAGCAGCTCATTGATATCAAAGGTGCCTGCTGGCTGCCTCAGTCCAGGGCCGTCCTAGCCCAGAGCCTGGGAGGGTGGGAGGGGGTGCCTGCGCACTCAGGGAGGGGACGGTGGTCTGTTAGTGCAGGCTGAAGGGGAAAGAGCGGGGGAGGGGTAGAGCACCCTGGGTTATGGGTTTTCACATACACCTTCCCTCTCTTGGCAGTTGCTCACCCAATCCGGCCCAAGCCTCCCTCAGCCACCAGCATACCAGCCATTCTGAAAGCCTTGCAGGACGAATGGGTAAGGCCCTGGAAAAGAACTGGTATCTTACCCACTTGAAAAGAAGGGATCACTGGGGCTTCCCTGGTGGCGCAGTGGTTGAGAGTCCGCCTGCCGATGCAGGGGACACGGGTTCGTGGCCCGGTCCGGGAGGATCCCACGTGCCGCGGAGCGGCCGGGCCCGTGAGCCATGGCTGCTGAGCCTGCGCGTCCGGAGCCTGTGCTCCGCAACAGGAGAGGCCATAACAGTGAGAGGCCCGCATACCGCAAAAATCACTGGATTAGGACGTGGGGGTGGGAGGGATGGAGCATTACTTTCTCTTTTGAGGGGAGGGTGAGAGCAGAAGAGGAGCCTGCTTCTTGACCTCACACAGATCTGGGCTCCACGCTTGTTCCATTGCCCACTTGCCTTGTCCCTGGGCAAGTTGCTCGTATCCAAGTCCTGCTTTTCCTGACTGTATGACATGGATTAGTGCCCGTCTCTCAGGGTTTTGGGAGAATTAGAATAAGATTAGAGTATAAACTTCATGATGTCAGAGGCTTATTTTACTCATCAATAGAGCCCCAGCACTGAGAGCAGCGCCAGGTACATAGTAGGTGCTCCAAAATGTGAATGAACGACTACATCTTGAGGATTGTCTGGCGTAGTGCCTGACACAGTGAGGGCAATCAATAAATAGCAGCTGTAGCATTTTTATTTCCTTTGACAAGGTGACGGCACGACATCTGAGATGTGCCGATAAATTAGAGAAGATGGGGATGGGAAAGAGTTGGCTCCCACTCCTGTCTGTGTGCCCAGGGTTTGGCGTGCGTAGGAGCTCGGGGGCATCTCCCAAAGCGTTCAGAGTCACTCAGATCTTGCTCGGGTCACCAGTACTGGTCTAGTCTTCTTATCAAGGGCTGACTCTTCTGCTGGGTGCTCCTTGCGCCTTCCCGCCCCCTCAGTGGCATCTCCCTCTCCCAGGACGCAGTCATGCTCCACAGCTTCACCCTGCGCCAGCAGCTGCAGACCACCCGCCAAGAGCTGTCCCACGCTCTGTACCAGCACGATGCCGCCTGCCGTGTCATCGCCCGTCTCACCAAGGAAGTCACTGCTGCCCGAGAAGGTAGAGCCTCTCGCCTGCCATGCCCCACTCTGGGCTGGGCCTGTTTTATAATAGCCCGTTTCTGACATTGTCTTCTCTCCCAGCTCTGGCTACCCTGAAACCGCAGGCTGGTCTCATCGTGCCCCAGGCTGTGCCGAGCTCCCAGCCGAGTGTTGTGGTGAGTGTCCCCCCAGCCTCACCAGCAGCCCGCGCGCACGTGTGTGTGTGTGTGTGTGTGTGTGTATGCGCACACGCGCGTGGTGGCTCACACAGCCCTCCTCTGCAAGGCTCTCTGGCATTTCTGCGCTCCTCTCACCTTCACCTTTCTGCTCTTCAGGGTGCAGGCGAGCCGATGGATTTGGGCGAGCTGGTGGGAATGACCCCCGAGATTATTCAGAAGGTATGTCGTGCTCTCACTTGTTGGGAAGGCTGATGGGTCCTCCCTTTTCACTGTCTGCCTGGAGTCCAATATGAATAAAAATCCCATCCATTTGGAGATGAAGTCGAGTGGTACAGAGCACAGACTCCGACTAGGCTGCCTGGCTTTGTGTTTTGATGTCACCAGTTATAAGCTTTATGACCCTGGGCTGACTTAACCAGTCCTGTGTCTAATTTGCCTTCTAAAGTGAGGATATTGGTACCTGCTTTATAGACTTGTGGGCATTTTAAAGGTTTTGATTACTGTTAAGTACCGTTTGTTGCTCTCATTAGGGTTCTTTGCAGATACTAAAACATCTTGTTACACGTTTTCATTTTTTTCCTTTTGAGGGAGACAGGACAGGAGTGATCACTTTCATTTTACAAATGAAGAATCTGTAAAGAATGTGAGGTTCAGATTCAAAGGCACAGCTCACAAGAGGCAGAGCTGGCCCCTGAGTCCAAGTCCAGTGCTCTGTTATACTCAGGGGATCCTCCTTAGTACGAGTTGATAGTGTGTGTCTTTTCCAAGCCGTTCAGGTTGTCAGCATGCATCTCAGCTCTCATCTTAGTGGCGCAGGCGTGGTCTGGGAACCGTGCCATTTATTGCCTCTGTGGCCTTGGGCAAGTGACTTCACTTCTCTGAGGCTCAGTTTCCTACTCTGTGAAATAGGGTCATCAGCACCCACTTCATAAGGTTGGAATGAAAGTAAACAGAGATCATGCGCAGAAGCCTTTAGCACAGAGCTTGGCAGGTGATGAGTTCTTGGTGATGCTCGTGAAGCGTAGATGTGACCAGCATTCACCGTGTTGTTTTCCTGGCAAAATAATTTGTCTCACGTTGAGCCTATTCCCCTCTCTCTTCCCCAGCTTCAAGACAAGGCCACTGTGCTAACCACAGAGCGGAAGAAGGTGAGTCCTCCCAGGGCCAGGGGCGGGAGCTGGCCTGGAGGACGTGGCTGGCCCCTTAGGAGGAGGGGGGATGGCCGAGTCCTGCACTCACTGCCTCTTTTCTTGGGGGGCTTTTTCTTTCTCTCAGAGAGGGAAGACTGTGCCTGAGGAGCTGGTGAAGCCGGAAGAGCTCAGCAAATACCGGCAGGTGGCATCCCACGTGGTGAGTGGCGGAGTCCTGCAGACTTGGAGACACGGCCCTCCCAGGCTGTTTCTGGGGTGGGGCAGGTCAGCATGGCCTCTGGCCCTGCCCCATTTCTAGTCTTGGCCGCTGAGTTGTCAGGCTTCTCTTCCTGCCCAGCTCTGGCTTTCCCAGTAGCCAATGAGGGACTGACTGCATCCAGGCAGAAGTCCAAGTGCAGTGGATGAGGAACAGGAGTCACTTATGTTCCTGGGGGCCGAGGCCGGGGCAGTTGGGCGGCTTTGTGGCCTGCCTTGATTCGGCCGTGACTGGGTTTGATGTGGCTCTCTCTGCACAGGGTTTGCACAGTGCTAGCATTCCTGGGATCCTTGCCCTGGACCTCTGCCCCTCCGACACCAACAAGATCCTCACTGGTGAGAGCGGGCCTGGGGACAAAAGTACCTTCTTCAGCAGAGGGACTTGGGTGGGCTGACGCATTTTTGGATCTCATTTTGGTCCTCCTCAGGTGGGGCAGATAAAAATGTCGTCGTCTTCGACAAGAGTTCTGAGCAAATCCTGGCCACTCTCAAAGGCCATACCAAGAAAGTCACCAGCGTGGTCTTTCACCCTTCCCAGGTAAGGGCTCTCCTAGCACCCTCAGCCCTCATTCCTGAGCCCTGTTTCGGTGGTTTAGGGGCCCAGGACCAGACTCCCACCCCGTTACCTCCTTGGTGAAGTGAAACGGGCCTGAGAAGGAGTGCCGACTCTCCAGCTCTGGCATTTAGGGGCTGGGCTTGGGGTCGTGGGGTTGCCCTCTGCTCTGCGTCAGAGCTCCTGAAGCGTGGCCTTCAAACCGTGGGGGGGAGAAAGGAATTGTATAGTTTGAAAAGCATATTCGTTGAAATGTTTTATGTTAGGAAAAGGGAAAAAACCCTACAGTGTTTATAACACAGACTGTAGTAAATAAAGCTCAACAGAATCTTGCCTCATGTATCTGAGGAGGACAGATGGGTCTGTATTCCTAGGGTCCTCCAGGCTGAGGGTGAAAACTTGACGTTAACCGCTGCAAGGGGTGTGGGTTAAAACAGATGGAGAGCTGCTGGTTTAGAGGGTAAGCAGCTCATTTGACCAGATTAATGACATTATGGGATTTGAGTTTTTACGTCTAGGACAGTTTGGGACTGTAGAACAAGTGGCTGGATGGATCAGCTCTTCCCAGAGTCTTTTCTCTGTACCTTTAAGGAAATTAGAAATAGAAAAATAACATGGTGAGCTTTTCACTAAACTAGATACGTTCCAATTGAAGCGCTGTTTTCCTGCTTACTGCAAGTTAATGTTATTTCTCTCGTGCAAGTGCATTGATGGAAGATGGTAGTTGATTTTACCTTATAGTTTTTAACATCCTAACTAACCAAAATAATTGGTTGGTGACACCACGTAAGTTTTTCTGGGAATTAACTTGCCCCCGGAATCCTTAAGTGTGGGATGCACTGGAACATGCCCTTGCAGCCCCTTCCGGGCCTGGTACTGTTCAGACCTGTGCCACCCCAGACTATTTAAGTAAACTGAAATTTAAAATTCAGTTTCTCAATTGCACTAGCCACATTTCTCTCTGGTCCTGGAAAAGGGTTGTGGGAAATTTCCCTCTGGTGCAGTTATCCTTTTTACCACTAGATGGCGGGGCCTCCTGCCGTTGGCCAAAGGCTGCTTAATTTCCCATTCTAATAGCGTTTACCCTGGGGCCCTCTTAGGCATCGTAGGGGTGGATGGGTGGTTCCAGGCAGGGCAGGGCTGTGGCTGTCCCCAGCCCTCTTCGCGGGCCTCTCACTGCCGTGGCCTCTCCCGTTGCGGAGCACAGGCGCCGGACGCGCAGGCTCAGCGGCCATGGCTCACGGGCCCAGCCGCTCCGCGGCATGTGGGATCCTCCCGGACTGGGGCACGAACCCGCGTCCCATGCATCGGCAGGCGGACTCTCAACCACTGCGCCACCAGGGAAGCCCCCCAGCCCTCTTTTGTAAGATGGTTGTGGTCCATCTCTTCTCTGTCTCTGATCATCTGTCTCCTTGCGTTCCTTTTAGGAGCTGGTGTTTTCTGCCTCCCCAGATGCCACTATCAGGATTTGGTCTGTTCCGAACGCCTCTTGTGTACAGGTTGTTCGGGCCCATGAGAGTGCTGTGACAGGCCTCAGCCTCCACGCCACTGGTGACTATCTCCTGAGCTCCTCTGATGACCAGGTGTGGTCCCAGCCAGGGACCCAAATAGGCTCCTGGTCCCCAAACTCCGATATCCTGGGAGGAGGGAACATCTTACCGACCACAGCCGGTTCTGCAGAACCCCAAGGAGAATGTTCCCTCTACCAAGAGGGGCTGGCCTTGCCAGGGTCTGCCGGCCTAGAGTCTTTGCCTTCCTGAGGGACCACCAGAACCTGGGGACCCACTGTCTTACTGGCTCCGTTGTCTCTGTGTTTTCAGTACTGGGCCTTCTCTGACATCCAGACAGGACGTGTGCTCACCAAGGTGACCGATGAAACTTCTGGCTGCTGTAAGTTGCCTCAGAAGTGCTGGGCTCTTCATTTGCTATGTTTTGTGTATTTTAATGTTTTATTTAGTCATTTGCCCATTTGTTCTAAAAACACACTTAACCACCAGTACCTGCTGAGTGGCAGGTGTGGTGCCAGCCCGGTGAGCAGTGGGAAGAGTGAGGAGCCTGCCTTGGCTGCGCTTAGTCTTAGCCTCCCCTGGTGCGCTCTGACGCACGGCCGTCTCCCCTCTCCGCAGCCCTCACCTGTGCGCAGTTCCACCCTGACGGACTCATTTTCGGGACAGGAACCATGGACTCTCAGATCAAGATCTGGGACTTGAAGGTAGGACGTGGTGACCTCCATCTGCGGCCCAGGGCTGGAGCTCTTGGAACTGTGCAGTGTGATGAAGTGTTTATGGCACCTGGCCCCAGGGGTGTCCCAGGAGTGGACAGTGGCTCTGTGTGTGTGTGTGTGTGTGTGTGTGTGTGACACAGTAGGTGTGGTCTGGGGCCCCAGGCTGGGCACCACCCCTGCTATTCCTGCTGGTTGTCCTCCCTGAAGGACGGAAGAGGACATCTCAGAAGTAGGACTTGGATGAGCTCCATTTTCTCCCCCTGACCAGTGGGTGACATTGTACTCCCTACCCCCCAACTGTAGGAGCGCACCAACGTGGCCAACTTCCCTGGCCACTCGGGCCCCATCACCAGCATCGCCTTCTCCGAGAACGGCTACTACCTGGCTACGGCGGCTGACGACTCCGCTGTCAAGCTCTGGGATCTGCGCAAACTGAAGAACTTCAAGACGCTGCAGCTGGACAACAACTTTGAGGTGCGCCCCCTCCCTCCCCCCAGCTCTCTTGGTCGCCCCTCCTCCTCATTTGTTGGTTATTCACTGAATTACTCTAAACTGCCTCTGTTTATCCCCAGTTGCTCATAGTTGCTGCTCTCATGTGACCTCTCTCCTGATTCTGGCAGGTAAAGTCACTGATCTTTGACCAGAGCGGAACTTACCTGGCCCTTGGGGGCACGGATGTCCAGATCTACATCTGCAAACAGTGGACGGAGATTCTTCACTTTACAGGTAGAGGCTGGCCCTGGGATGCTGAGGTCTCTGGGTGCCCTGGCCCAGAGGAAAGTGGGAAGATCTCACTGTGTTAGGAATTTCTAGGGGTAGGCTTGCATTTGCCAAGGCCGCTTTTAATCACTATCGGAGGCAATAGAGTTTAATGGCTAAGACAGTGAACTCAAAGAGTCAGACTGCTTGGCTTTAAATGCTGGCTCTACCACTTGAATCTGTGTGACACTGGGTAAGTTACTTAACCTCTCTGGAGAATGATAATAGTACAGCTGATCCTTCACAGATTCAGCCAACTGTGGGTCGAAAATAGAGCAAAACTCGAATTGGCCACACCCTGGCAGCTGTTAACAGAACATTTATCTTATATTTACAGCTATTTACATAGAATTTATGTTGTGTTAGGAATTATAAATTATTTAGAGATGATTTAAAGTATGTAGGAGAATGTGTGTAGGTTATATGCAAATACTACACCATTTTATATAAAGGGCTTGAGCGTCTGTGGATTTTGGTGTCTGCAGGAGTTCCTGGAACCAGCACCCCTCAGATACCAAGGGAGGACTATACACACCCAGTGGGGTTGTTGTGAGGTTTAGCTGAGTTTATATATACATACATGTATTTAGATGAGTTTATATAAATATATAAACATATAAAATACAAATGTACATAATGTATAAACGTATAAATACGGAATAGCAATACACATAAATGTATGTGTTTAGAACAGTGTCTGGCACGTAGGAAGGATGTGCTGCTGTATCATTCAATATTGTGTCTTAGTCCACGGTGGATTAGAGCAATAAATAAGGCAGACCCAGTGTTTGCGCTAACGGAATTTCTGGTCAGCTTGGGGAGGCAGATGTAGAGGGACTTCACCAGTGATGACTCAAGTGTGGTGCTGAGTACTAGAGAAGACGAGCATGAAATGCTGAGACAGCGGATAGCAGGGCTGGCAGCCTCACAGTCGTGTGGCCTCGGGTGTGTGGCTGGCCCTTTTGGAGCTGTAGTTTCTCCATCTTTCAGTGGCGTTTTGACACTGCGGATTGTGCCAGCTGGTGCTGTGGAGGCGCCTGCGCGGTGACAGGGTGCCTCTTGCACCCTCAGGAGCTGAGTGAACGGCAGCTGCTGTTGTCTTTGTTGATGAAGTTCTTGTCCTCATTAGCAGGTTGTGGGCAGGGCACAAGCACCTTCTCCCGCCCCAGATTCTACTCGGTGTGTGTGTCCCAGAGGTGGCCAGGCCTGACTGTGTGGCCCACGAGTTTTAACCTTCACTGGGCCCTGGTGCTTTGGTTTGGAGCAGAGTTAGGTGGAGTGGAGGGCTGGAAGCACAGGGTGGCTTTGTAGTGGGGAGCTGGTGGGCCGGCTGTGATCCTAGGAATTTGCACTGATGCCCATGAGCTGCCCGAGCCCGGCGAGGAGGGTTGCCCAGCCTCTTCTGCCCCTGCCCCAGCCCTGCCCTGCGCCAGGGGCCCAAGTTTCCTGGAGTTAACCCCATGAGCTAGAACCAGCTGATAGACTATTCCAGTTACACACAGGGAGTCAGAACTAAATACATACCAACCAGCCTAGCTCCCAGTCAGTTCTCGGACTTGAACCGAGCCGAGCAGAGCCGAATTGTAGCTGCTCCAAAAGCTTAGGTGGGGGAGACTGGCGTTCCACTCAGCCCAGCCACAAAAACCTGAGTGCCTGCCGTGGGCCAGCACCGAGTGAGGCCCTGGAGCTCAGTGCTGTGCGGGTCAGACTAGAGCCCTGTCCTCGGGGATTGACAGGCCACGGGGAGGTCCATACGGGCAGAGGCCCGCAGGATGAGGAACACTGACGGGGGAGGACTGGATGGGTTGGGAGCGAATTATCAGGGGTCAGTGCTGAGACCCCGAGGAAGAAAAGCCTCCTCACCATTGTCTCTTGTCTCTCCCCACAGAGCATAGCGGCCTGACCACGGGGGTGGCCTTTGGGCACCACGCCAAGTTCATTGCTTCAACAGGCATGGACAGGAGCCTCAAGTTCTACAGCCTGTAGGCCCCGGCCCTCCTGACAGGAGCTGGGCCTCATCTCAGTAGTGGGGTAGCGTTAGGGGTGGGGGGTGGGGACAGGGGAAAAGAGACTACTGGGGGGTGGGGGGTGTATGGGGCGGGACATTCGCATCATTTCCCTCTGGTCCGGGCGGCGGGCTGAGAGCCGCGGTGGCATGGACCACCCTCATCCGTGCAGCCTCCGGGCCCGCTGGGAGCAGCCGTGGGGCAGAGTCGGGGTGAGGCTGAGCCACGGGAACTGTGAAGGGGCTGGGCCAAGGGCTCAGGCAGGTTTTTGTAAGCAGCGATCTAGTTTTCATTAAAAAAAGAAAACACCAAACACAGCCACCTTCCTCTGTGTGTCTGTAGCAGGGAAAGTCAAGGGGAGGGGCACCAAGTAGGACTCTGACCACCAGGATGCCCATCGTTCTTTTTTTTTTTTTTCAATTGCACAACAGAAATAAAAAAGAAAAAGAAGCCTACAAGCCACTTGCCGGAATGACTCTTCCCGTCCCTGCAGGCCTTGACTTTGTGTTCATAGGGTCTCATGTCACTTGCCTCGTGGGGTTGGCTCCCACGCGAACCTGGAAGGGAGGGGGAAGGGCTGAGGGGCTGCCGGCACGCCAGGAGGGATTCCTCAGTCGTTTAGTCCGAGGTGACAGAACATCTGTCCCAGACTAGCTTGAATCAGAAGGGTTTCTGTAACTCTGGTGTTTGAAGATTTGAAATAGAACTGGTCCCGGGGAGACAGCCAGCAAACAGTAAATAAGCAAAAGGTCAGCGAATGCCCTATTTAATTAGGGAAATGAGGGTGGTCAGTGCGGCTGCTTTGGGTGGTCAGGGACGGCCTCTTGCAGATGACACTTAAGTTGAAGCCTGATTGACGGGAGCTAAAGGGGAGGTGGAGTGTTGCAGACTGAGGGGAGGTCCTAAGGCTGGAATGGAATGGTCAAGGTGCGTGGAGCAGGGGAAGGAGGCCAGTGTGGCCGGAGTGTGGCACCACTGGGTGTGGCCCCGGGATATCATCAGTACCCTTGAGAAGAGCGGTCCCAGTAGAGCGTTGGGGCGAGAGAAGTGAGAAAGTGGGAGGCAGTGATGGTAGGTAAGGAATCGTGCCAGGGAGGGGAGCCAAGAAATGGGGTGTCCCCTTGGGGTGGCGGTGGGGTCAAAGCATAGCAGTCCATGTTGACACAGCAGAGCCCTCCGCGTGTGCTTCGCTGGGTCCGTGCCGTGTGGCCACGTCGGTTCGGGCGTGCCGTGTCTTCTAGGAGGGTCAGAATGCCTCTTAGCTAGTAAAACCCTTGAAACTCCGGCAGCAAAGAAACCATTTAACTTTTTGACCCAGTTTCCTCATAAATACTTGACAAGGAGAGCCTCTGTGTATGTGTGTGTAACCCCTGGTGTCCATGGAACTCGCCTTTTGGAAAACATCCCAGAGTTTTAGCTGTTTTTAAACAGTGTGCAGTGAGCATCTTCAAGTATGCAGCCTTTTGCTAACTTAGGTTAGTTCTTACAGGTAACTTTCCAGGAGTGGAGTGGTAAGGCAGTGTTTGGAAGTTTTCCCACATTTGCCAACCAAAGTAGTACCAATTTGAAGGTGTGGCTCGATGTGTGACGATAGTAATTTTATGTATCCTCAGCCAATTTGGGGTATTTCTTGTGATTTGAAGAGTATGGTTCTTCAGAAAAGACCCAACATGTAGTTCTGAAGCCGGACCAAAAAGGAGAAGGGAACTGCTGAGTGAAAGATGGACCTGTAGAGCTGTCCGCTGTTGTTTGCAGGTGGTGGAGCAGCGTCATTCAAGGTGGGGGTGGCTGAGGACCCTGGGGGTGTCCTGGGGCCAGCACAGCACCAAACCATCTAATGGTTTCTGGCTAGATACTAAGATGCATTCTTAAGGTTTGCCTTCGTTTCCAGGAAAACTGGAAACTGCGGGACATACGGACAGAGGTTCTTGGGGGGCCTGTGGGTTGGAAAGGGCACCCTCAGATTGTGTGAAGCGTGTGTTGTATCCATGCAAATGTGCACTGGGGGCGGGGCTTAGAGTATATCTCAGAGGGACTATAGTCCCACCCCCACCCCCAGTCAGTTCCAGACCACTGCCCTAGAAGGACTGGTATGTGGATCGTAAGGCTCTGAAGTGCTTTCATCTCTCCTGCCCTCTTTCCACTCTCACGGGCAGAAGGGCTGTGTGCCAGACACTCTACATACATTTTCTCATTTCATGCTTGCAACAACCTTGCCTTTAGCTGTCCAGCAACTGGGCAGCTTCCTGCACCCCCACGGGGCTTCATGTCCCTTTGCAGTCCAGGGTGGGAGATAGGCTCTGGGACTCTGGGGACAGACTCTGGGTTTTGAATCCCAGCTCTGGTGCTTAGTCGTGAGGGGCCTCGGTCAGATGATTTAACTCCCGTCTGTTCAGTGCCTTCATCTGGAAGACGGGGATAGTGCACTTATTAGGGACGTTGTAAGGCGTAAGCAGGTTAGTGTGTGAGCAGTGCTTAGGGCAGTGATGGACGTGATGAACGCCGTACACATTTTAACGGCTGCTGCTGCTACTTTTACTTCTACCGCTACACTGTTTGCTCTCCCCAGGGTCCCTGCCCTGCCAGGCGAGTGCCCTCACTCAGCCCGGGTTCATGCCTCTGGCATAGTTGTAACCACGTTACCTTGGAGGTGTTTATGCATTTGTCTCATAACTAGGTTTTAATCTCCCGAGGGCAGGACCGTGTACTCATTGCTGGCATTCAATTCACCGCTGCTGAGGGGCAGACAGATTCAAACCTGGAGCTCAGACCAGAGCCCAGGCTCTGTCTCTCCGCAGAAACAAAAGGCGGGGGTGGGGAGGGGTGGGGGGGAATGGATGACAGACTTCGTTATTTCAGCCAGAATGGAATGGAGAGCTGTCATCCCTGCCACGTCTCCCCAGATCTCAGCTCAGCTGTCTTGCAGGTGAACCTTTTGGAAGTAGGGCTCAGTTGGTAGATTCTAAAGGGCTTACCTATTCCGGACCCTTATTAGGCTCATGAAGTTTTGTAATTAATACTTATTGCATCCTACATGAGCTTGACCCCTTTGACGATCCATTCCTGGATCGTTTATGCCCGAGGACCCAGTCCCCAGACCCACCCTTGTCCCGTCCACTGTTGAAGCTTGCTTGGCCTTGGAGCACTGACCAAGGCAGCCACCTGGGGGCACTGTAGTTACACTAGTCTCCCCAGTAACACTGGCCCCAGGACCGAGCTGTCAGCACCACGGCTGGGCCCTGTTTTCCCGGTTCCACAGACTGGAAACCATAAGTAGTAGAGCTGGGATTTTAAGCTGTCTGGCTACAGAGACAGCTGACTGCTCCATCAACAGCTGAGACAGGAGCGGGCAGCTCCACGGTGTTCCAGGATGTAGTGCTATGGTTAGGCGTGGGCTCTGGAGTCAGAAGCCAGGTTTGAATCCCAGAGCTGCAGCTCTCTATGACTTATTTGTTTGTGTCTCAGCTTCTGCACCTGTAAAACTGCACAGGGCTGTTGTGTGCAGAGCATGGGAAGCACTCCATAGCTGGCTGCTTTTTCCCTGCTCCTGTCTGCACTGGCATCCACTGACACTGCTGGGGTCCTGGTGGTCCGTGACCCTCCACACCTGCGTTATAAAGGTGAGGGCTGACATGGCCTTCTTCCTTCATAAGTCTTACGTTTATAAGGCTCTGATAACACGAAGTGGAACGTGATTAGGCAGGGAGGTGGGAGCACACAGGTGATACAACCGTGGGGCTGTAGAGTTCTCATAGAGGTGCCAATGCAGAGGACGGGGTACAGCTGTTATGAAAGGTAAATCTGGGGAGAGGCGACATAGGCACATTTTGGAGAAGTAAAAATTCACTAGGTGGACCCAGGGTAGGGGTGGCTTGTGGAAGGAGAGGCTCTGGCAGCCCCACTGCCTTGCTGAAGTGAGGAGGGAGGAGAGAGCCAGAAGGGGAAGACGGACAGCGTGGAGGGTGGAGGGCAGGAATGGTGGAATAACGCCCAGCAGGTCGTCGTAAGGCAGGTTGGGAGATGGCTGGTTTCAAACCAGCAGCGTGAAGTCTAAGATCTCATCTGAAGTTTTTCAGAATTTGGAACAGGTCTTTAACCAACATTTTAGAAGCTTTTTCGTTTTTTATTTTGATACATTCATTCAGAAGTGTCTAAAACATATCTTTTCAGTTTAAAGGATAATAACCACCCTTGTATCCACCACTCAGCTTAGGAAAGACAGCATTGGGGGCCCTCTGTGTGCCCTTCCAGGAATGCATCCCTCTTTCTCCCCCCGCAGAGGAAACTGCTACCCTGAAATAGGGGTTGATTATTCCTTTGATTCTATAATTTTGTCACTATATATTTTTCTTTCTTTTTTTTTTTTTTTTTTTTTTTTTGCAGTACGCGGGCCTCTCACTGCTGTGGCCTCTCCCATTGCGGAGCACAGGCTCCGGACGCGCAGGCTCAGCGGCCAAGGCTCACGGGCCCAGCCGCTCCGCGGCACGTGGGATCTTCCCGGACCGGGGCACGAACCCGTGTCCCCTGCATCGGCAGGCGGACTCTCAACCGCTGCGCCACCAGGGAAGCCCACTATATATTTTTCTTCCTTTTTTTTTTCTTTTTATCTTTGAACTTTGTATAAATGAAATCATTCAACTTGCTTTCTTTGACTTCATTTGCTCAGCATTGTTCCTAAGACTTAGCTGTATTGATACACATAGCTGTAGTTCTTCACTGTCGTGCCAACAAAGGCAAATGGCCAAACAGAACTCCCCCCAGGTTGCTGGAACAGCATTCATCAGAGACGGGGGGCGGCCGTACAGATGTGCAGGTCCCACACGCGCATTCATCCTGGGCAGGGCGCTCTGGGGGACGATTCCCACCATCGGGCTAAGGTGCTTTTGAGCTGCCCGATTGGGAAGCACAGCTTCTCCTTTGTTGTCCTCAGGGGAAGGGAGACAGTAACAGTACGATGTAGCAGAACCTTGCTTCAGACCCTAACCTGCCAGCTCCATGTTTTGTGGTGGGTGGGTGGTGGGGTGTTTGTACCAGCTCTTTCCCTTGACGGGATCCTGGGTCTAGGGTCCAAAGGATGCCGTTGCAGCTGTTTGATGTGGCTCGCGGGCAGCAGGACTCACTGCATTGCATTCATGGTTGGAGAAGCACCAGCCCCTCCTCTGACATAATTCGGGGGCTGGGGTCCAAGCTTTGGAATTGATCAGCTCCTTAGGCACTTAGCAGTGGCTGGATTCCATGCAGCCTTGTAAGAGGCCTCCTTTTCTGGGAGGCCAGCCTGCAAGGGATAAACTTGGACAGGTTAACCCTTAATTCTCATTCACTGTAGAATCCCATTATAGGAATACCCCGCACTGCACTTATATGTCCTATTGTTGGTAATGGATATATGGGTTTCCAATTTTTTGCGATTATAAACAGTGTTTCTGTGAACATTCTGGTACAAGGGTTTTTCCTAGGATATTAACCTAGGAGAGGATTTATTATATAGATCATATTATAGGTAATGACAAACTTTTAAAAAATGTATTTTATTCAAGTATTGATTTACAATGTGTTAATTTCTGCTATACAGCAAAGTAATTCAGTTATACATATATATTCTTTATCATATTCTTTTCCATTGTGGTTTATTATAGGATATTGAATAGAGCTCTCTGTGCTATACAGTAGGACCTTGTTGTTTATCCATCCTGTATATAATAGTTTGCATCTGCTAATCCCAAACTCCCAGTCCATCCCTTCCCCACCCTCCCTCCCTCTTGGCAACCACAAGTCTGTTTTCTAATGACAAATTATTTTTCAACATGGTTGTACCAGTTTACACTCTGATTAGCAATGGATGAGTGTACCTGTCTCCATACCCTTGCCAACCCTTAATATTTTCTGATTTTAAAATTTTTGCTCATCTGGGGGTTATATTATAGTATCTTGAAGTTTATTTTCACATCCATGATTACTAATAAGGTTGAGCATCTTTTTATCCACTTACAAGCCATTTGAGTTTATCTTTTGCGAAAGCCCTGTTTGTGCCTTTGCCTGTGTTCCTATTTGCCTTTTTCCTTTTGATTTGTGGCAATTTTAAAATGCATATATAGTTTGGATAGTAATCCCTTATTGTGTTGCAACTATCTTCCCAGTCGGAGCCTTGTCTTTTCGCTCTTTTTTTTTTTTTTTCCAGTACGTGGGCCTCTCACTGTTGTGGCCTCTCCCGTTGCGGAGCACAGGCTCCGGACGCGCAGGCTCAGCGGCCATGGCTCACGGTCCCAGCCGCTCCGCGGCATGTGGGATCCTCCCAGACCGGGGCACGAACCCGTGTCCCCTGCATCGGCAGGCGGACTCTCAACCACGGCGCC
Organism: Monodon monoceros; assembly: GCF_005190385.1. NCBI lineage: Eukaryota > Metazoa > Chordata > Mammalia > Artiodactyla > Monodontidae > Monodon > Monodon monoceros. Next base: position 97,193,297 of record NW_021703784.1, on the reverse strand, counting down.
ACCAGGGAATCCCCTTTTCACTCTTTTTTATGGTGTCTTGTGATTTGGGGTTTGTGAAATGCTCATTTTTATCTGTGACTTTGAGAATTCTTTGAGACTTTGGCTGAAATCATGTCTTCTTTTTTCAGTCAGGGTTTGCATTTGCTTCTGCTTGAGCCCAGACCACTTTAATTCTCACCCTGGGATCACTTTAAATTAAATTCAGCCCTTGAGGTTTTCTCCAAACTGAACTTTCAAGAGTCCTCACCCCTGCCCTAGACTAAGAATCTGGACCAGAGAAGAGGGAATTGTACTCTTAGTCCTCAGGGTAGATTTTTTTCATCCATCCAGCACCATAGTCAAGATAGGCAAGATCCCTTGCTGCCCGCTTCCATGCGGTGGTTTGTTTCTCCTTCACTCTGGCCTGAAGATGAAGCCCCCTGAGTCCCAGCTTGGACAGAGGCCTACACTAGGCTCCCCATCTCTGGCAGCCTCTGGGCTGATCTGCAGTTCCCTGTGCTCATCAAAGCAGAATGTCAAGACCTCCAGGCTTCTGCAGAAATCCCAGAATAGAAGCTGGGCTCACTTCCCAGAGTTTTTGTTTTTACTTTATTTTTGGCCTCTGTGCATGCCTTTTTTTTTTTTTTTTTTTAATATTAGCTCAGCAATGTTTTAAACATGTTTTTAAAAACACACACACATAAATAATCTGGGATTTTAGTTGTTTGCTTCTGAAAGTTGACCTGGGTATCTGGTCTTCCTACTGCTGGAACAGAGTGGTACTTTTTCTTTTTTAAATTTATTTTATTTATATTTATTTTTGGCTGTGTTGGGTCTTCGTTGCTGCGTGCAGGCTTTCTCTAGTTGCAGCGAGCGGGGGCTACTCTTCATTGTGGTATGCGGGCTTCTCATTGCCGTGGCCTCTCTTGTTGTAGAGCACGGGCTCTAGGCGCACGGGCTTCAGTAGTTGTGGCGCATGGGCTCACTAGTTGTGGCTCACAGGCTGTAGAGCGCAGGCTCCATAGTTGTGGCGTACAGGCTTAGTTGCTCTGCAGCATGTGCGATCTTCCTGGACCAGGGCTCGAACCCGGGTCCCCAGCACTGGCAGGCGGATTCTTAACCACTGAGCCACCAGGGAAGCCCGAGTGGCACTTTTATGTAAAACACCCTTACAGAAATGTCTGGGCATGGAGTCACACTTTACAGAGTTGAATTTTGCTTAAGTTGAAGAAACAGGCTGTGAAGTATTCTCCTTTTTATTTAAGGCAAAGCGCCATGATCTCAGTGTAAAGATGAGGGAGCCAGGGGTAGATGGAGAGGGAGGAGATCCCCCTTGGGTATCCCCTAGCTGCAGTCACGGCCCCTGGCCCTCTCCCCAAAAGGCAGGAAGAGAGAAAACCTGACAGGCGCCGAGCAGCTCTGCTTCCTGCCGCAAGTCAGCAAAAGTGGTTTGTTAAGTATCCCCATCAAGTCTGACTCAACTGTTCTCAAGGCTCAGGTGCCTTCTTATACCAGGAGGTGGTTTCAGGTGAGGGAAGAAGTTTTAAATTGGGCAAATTTGGACTGGATTTTGATATCCAGGAAAGTCAAAACTTAGATTGCTTCCCTCCAGGGAAAGCACAGGGAACTTAGCGCTGCAAGGACCTTCATTGTTCACATACTTTGTACATTTGTTTCTGTAAACAGGACCCTTTGACGTGGAAGTGTTGACAGAAATCTATGTACAATGGAAATAGCGTTTGCCGAAGTTACCTATCAAAATCGTGAGGCTGTATACACGCAACAGCAGGAGAAAAACACCTGCATTAACTTTTTACAAAAAGTGAATGGATACTTTTATGAGTATATAGGGTAGGGAAGGTCTTTGCTACATTTAAAGATAAAAATAGGATGGAAATAATATTCATCATTACATAATCCTTTCAAACAGCAGGATGGAAGGACCCCATGAAGAAAAACCAATGGCCAACTCAGTGGGAAACTTGAAACATGAGGATATCCACCCCTTGACTTGTGAAAGCTCTTTACAGACAAGGAAACAAACTCAGGAGGATAGATAAGAGACACAAAGAGGCGATTTATAAGATATAAGCGGCTGTAAAGATGCTTGGCGTCTAATCAAAGAGGTCCATGTTAAATCAGCAATGCTGTTTACCCAATGATGCTCCGATAGACAAAGCCGTAGAACGCTACTGACCTGTGGTGGCAAGAGTGTGGGGAACAGGCACCCGTACGTTCCCAGAGCCCTACTGTCAAGAGGGGTGTAGTTTTCAACCCAGCAGTTCTAAGAATTTCTTCTGAGAAAATGGTAGACGAAGAATTACACGCTTACATAATTGTATTCGAAGATCAGGAAGTTCCCTGGTGGTCTAGTGGTTAGGATTCGCTGCTTTCACTGCCGTGGCCCAGGTTCAATGCCTGGTCAGGGAACTACGATCCTGCAAGCTATGTGGCCTGGTCAAAAATGTTTTTAAAACTTGTTTTTAATTTAAAAAAATTGTTTTTAAAAAAGGAGATCCAATATATAGTTCAACCATGATACGAAGACGAATGCAGCTGTTAAAAGTAATAGGTAAGGACACAAGATGTCTACCTTCGCATGAAAAAAAAAGTTAAAGAGAAAAGTTGGTTACGTAATGTGAGCCCAGTTGGCATCTATAGACTCATGCTTGGTTTAAACACAGCATCGATGCCGTTCCCAGAACCACCCTTGCGTGCTGTTTAAACGCTCACAATGAGCTTGTGCAATGAAGGCAATGGTAAGAAGAGTCGGCCCTGGATGGAACTGAATCCCTGACCCCTCAGAGCCTGTCAGCCTGGCTCCTCCAAATAACATCCAAGCTGAGAATCCTCACTTATTTCACACTAACCCTGAAAAGTATATCCCGTAGGCCCTGTACAAGCCAGGAGGTTGGACAGAACAAGTCATCCCTAGTCACAGATGGGGAAACAGTCCCAGCTAAGGGGAGTTCCTTAACTAACTTCCATAACAAGTGTCTGGATCTTCCTGCCTAAGTGCTTTATTCTGCTAGAAGAGCCTAAGGCAGCTGCTTCCCCAGCCCCTCCTCATCCTGAGCTATAGGCTTGTCCTCGTGTGGGGAAGAGAAAAGATTTAGGTAAGCATTAGTTTGGGGCAGGAGGAAGAGAAATTCTGGTAGTTAATAGTAACTCAGTAAATGTTGGCTGTTATGTACTATTCTAAGGATTCTTATCTATTAATTCATTTTATCCAACACCCCTATGGGGATAGATATTATTCCCATTTTACAGATGAGGAAACTGAGGCCCAGAAGAGTTCAATAACTCAATATCGCACAGCTAGTAAGAGGCAGAACCAGGGTTATAACTCAAACAGCCTGGCTTGTATTCGACCAGTATCCTGAAAACAGAAAAGACGGAGCTGGCCAGGGCTGGAGAGTGCCTGCATGGTGTCAAGGCCACGGGCCTGACTCAAGCACTGTGGTTCCCTTTACGCCACCTCTCTAACTCATGCCCTACCAAAGGCCAGAGAGGTATCTGAAACCAAGTTTGACTTCCCCACTAGATTCTCCAGCGGCCGGCTGAACCCAACCCATTCCACCTAGGTTGGGTTACCTTTCCCACCCTAGAAGCTCTACATGGCAGCAAAGACCTTTCCAGACCCACAAGTCAGAGGTGAAGGCCCATGTCATACACGAGCAGACGGTCGGCAGCACAGCCAGCACTGGTACTGACCTGTCTGGCAGCCGTGCCCACTATGGCATCAGGGCCAACAGGCTGCCATTCAGCCTGTGCCGACCATCCCTGTGTGGACCAGTCCCAGGGGCCAAGTAAGTGGGAAGGGGGGCTGGTGAGGGGAGGAGTAGCCAGCATCCTCTATGGGAGGCTGGGAGGCTCGAGGGGGCCTGGGAGGAGCTTGTTCAAGTCAAGGTTAGTTCTTTCGGCCCCGGGAGCTCTGGATTCCCTCATCCATGATGGCAACCAAGTGGCATGCTTCGAGGATGCCCAGTCAGAACTCCTGTGGCTGTGAGAAGGTGACAAGCCCTCACAGGCCATTAGCCCCGCCAGTCTCCCGATTCCCAGCTACTGCTGTTCTTTGACTCTGCGGTGAGTTGGCCTCCCCCTACCTTCTCTCGTCCTGCTTTCTCTGCCCGGAATGCTGCCTTTCCTTGCGGAGAGGCAAAGTCCCCTAAATTCAGCCCTGGGAGGCACTGGCCTCTACCCAGCAGAGGCCACAGCTCTGGAAGGACACAAAGTGTCTAAGCTGAGAATGTTTCTGTCTAGTCACCACAAGTAGCTTTTCCACACCTGCCTTCACTAGGCCTGAAACAAGGGTCTGTTCAGCCTGTTCACCTTCTGTTGCCTTCCGGGAGCTTCTGGGCTTGGCCTGGCTCAGGTCCACAAAGACGCCAACCCCTCAGACCAGGGCAACAGCCAACAGCAAAAGAATTACCCAGAGGAGAGGTCTTGGGTTGCAGCTCATGGTGGAGCCTGCCAGACAAAAGGGATCTGGAGGATGGCAGGGCTGGGCAAGGGCCCCTCCAACTCTCTCCCCAAAGCCCAGCCCTTGGTAATCACACTGGGCAGAGCTGAAGCTGCCCTTTGGCAGATGAGGTGGACCCTGGCTAGCTTAGCTTAGTTCCCCAATGAATTCAGTTACACCATCTCCTGCCCTCACTATAGCCAGAGCTTCCCCATTTTGTCAGCGCACCCTGGAGGGCCAAGGCCTGAGGGGCCTGCCCACAGCCTCATACCTGCAGGCCCCAGCGTAGACTCCCACCTGTAGGAATCCTCAAAACCCAGTGGCCCGGGAGAGCTCACCATGCTCTGGGCCTGGCAATGTCATTGTGGTGACCTGAGGCTCACTGCCGTCCTGCTCCCCACGTGGCTCAGAAGCCAGGAACAGGCCTGCAGACATGAAAGAACAAAGAACCCCCCTATTTTGTCCTCCACCCTGGACTCACCCGCAGCCCCAGAGCTACATGTGGTCGAGTAAGTCTTTAGCCCTGAGGGGCAGCAGGCAGAGGTGCCGCAAAGGAAGTAAACCTGGCGGGATGAGGATAAGATCAAGGCATGGGGCTGGCTTAGAGCCCTGGGCACGAAGCACTGAGGCAGGGACATGGCGTCTGGAACCCAGCCCAGGTCCACACTGCTGCCGGCCAGGCAGGAGGGAAGAGATCTGGGCATGCTGACCACCCCAGTCCCACGAGTTACAGAGTCATAGGTGCTGCTTCCCAATTTGGAATCTGTGCCTCCCTCGTTCTGGATGGCTCACGTCTGCAGTAGTGGACCCTGCGGGAGGGAACCGCTCTGCCGTGTAGAGCCCTGGCCCCGGCCTTCAGAGTCCCCCTGGGAGGGCCGACTTGCTCCCTTTGCCACCCGACAGATGGGGAGAGGGGATTCCGAGGACATGGTGTTAACTGGGCAGCAGGAGAGCAGATGTCTAGCGCCCTATCTTCCTGGCCCTCAATGACCAATGACTGGGGGGCAGGGTTGGGGGGGCGGGTTACCATGGCTTCCAGAAACACAAAGCCACGGGCAGCTCCCAAAAGGTGTAGAAGCCGGGACTTCCCTGGTGGTCCAGTGGGTAAGACTCCACGCTCCTAATGCAGGGGGGCCGGGTTTGATCCCTGGTCGGGGAAATAGATCCTGCATGCATGCCGCAATGAAGATCCTGCGTGCCACAACTAAGACCTGGCGCAACCAAAATAAATAAATAAATTTTAAAAAAAAAGGAGTAGAAGCAGGAGGAACTGACCTGAACCGGCACCCAGCAGCGTAACTAACAGGTACCCCTTCATCCAGCAGGCGAGGGTCTCTTGGCTCAGGAAGAGGCACGCAGCTGAGCTGGTTATTCAGCTACCCTCCCAGGTGCTAACCAGTGACATCTGTCTACATCTGATGGAATGTCATGCATCTATTTAAAATATATAGAGGGCTTCCCTGGTGGCGCAGTGGTTGAGAATCTGCCTGCCAATGCAGGGGACACAGGTTCGAGCTCTGGTCTGGGAAGATCCCACTTGCTGCGGAGCAACTGGGCCCGTGAGCCACAACTACTGAGCCTGCGCATCTGGAGCCTGTGCTCCACAACAAGAGAGGCCGCGATAGTGAGAGGCCCGCACACCGCAATGAAGAGTGGCCCCTGCTTGCCGCAACTAGAGAAAGCCCTCGTACAGAAACGAAGACCCAACACAGTCAAAAATAAATATAAAAATAAATTTAAAAAAAAAAGACTGGGAAATATTTTTAAAATATATATATATATATATATAGAGAGAGAGAGAGAGAGAGAGAGAGAGATCTGTCTATATTAAGGTGAAAGATTTATATTGTTCAGTAGAACGAAAGTTAAACAGTAGTGTGTGGCCTATGGTGCCATTTATAGATTATGTAGAAAAGCCTAAATATACACTAAATGTATCCATATTTACCTTCCGCAGAAGTTGAGTTATAAAAATTCAAAGCAGAGGGACTTCCCTGGTAGCGCAGTGGTTAAGAATCCGCCTGCCAGTGCAGGGGACATGGGTTCGAGCCCTGGTCCGGGAAGATCCCACATGCCGTGGAGCAACTAAAGCCCGTGCGCCACAGCTACTGAGCCCATGCTCTAGAGCCTGCAAGCCACAACTACTGAAGCCCACGTGCCTAGAGCCCGAGCTCCGCAACAAGAGAAGCCACCGCAGTGAGAAGCCCGCACGCAGCAACGAAGAGCCAACGCGGCCAAAAATAAACTAATGAATTAAAATAAAATTCAAAGCAGAATTATGCTGAACACATCATTTCTAGAGTCAGAAGTGAGGCCACTCTGGAGCACCATGCCCGGCTCAGGTTAGGGTTGATTGCCTTCGCGATCCGGCATTTTCCTTCCTCCCTCTGGAGTGGTTTGCAGGTCGGGGCTCACTGCCCTGCACAGCACTCAGGGAGACCAAGTCCCGTCCGGGGACCTTTGTCCGCATTAGCTCGCAGGGGGCTGGAGGGATTTGGTGACCCGCTCATCCCTGCCTAGCAGACGGGGAGCAGGCAGGAGGAACACATGCTTCTGAGTGGTCCCCCGCGGGCCCTCCAGGAGCCAGTGTCCAGGGGGGCGAAGGTGGCAATGGTGAAGCACTGGTAGTGAGAGTGGCAGGGCAGAGCTACCCTTCCAAGGCCATCATTCAGGTCCTGAGCTGTCACCAAAAGGACACCTGAGGAGGTGAGAAGTCAAGGAGGGGGAGGGGAGGGGCAGCTCCAGCACCACCGCCACTCGCCTGACTGGATGGGCCACTGGAAGGGGTTGGCGGTGGGAGCGGCCCAGTGCTGGTGCAGCACCAGGACCAGAATGGGGTCTGTCCTCTGCAGGAGCCAGACCTCCATGGGGTCAGACTCTTGAAGCAGCCCCACAATGGGGTGGTCCCCCTCCCTGTGGTAGGAACTAAAAGCCTTGTCTGCAGGGAGAGGGGCTCATGAACTTCGGTCGGCTATATGTCTGGGAAGTGGGGGTGGGTAGAGAAAGCACAGGGACACCGTACCCTTTTCCCTTGTCGATCTGCAGCTGAAGTCTCAGGGGGCTGTACTGGGTCACAGTGGCTGGATGGGGGAGGAAAGAGGGACGCCTGGAGGGGCAGGACGTCACTGGCATTGAAGACACAGTGGATGTGAAGCCTGAAGTCCCAGTTGGAGAGGATGGAGGAGAGAAGACACAGAATCAGCGCATCCAGATTACTGTACTATGTGGATGCGACATACGAGGCTTGGTCCAGCGGGGCGGATGGATGCCACCTGCAATCACCTGGGTGATGTGCATCGTTGCCCCGTCCTCTGCCCACCACGTCTTGTCTTCTCGGGACAGTTCGAGTCTGCTGTGCCAGGCCATCTTCTAGATGGAGAGGCTGGAGCCCCATGGGGCTGACAGATGCCCACCCTGTTCTGAAAGCTCTGTCATCTCACAGACCCGGGTTTGAATCTTATCAGCATTCACTGGCCGCTTAACCTAAGCCTCAATTTCTTCATTTGCACAATGGCGCTGACCCCCTCCCTCCAAAGGCTGTGCTTAAGGATCAAGTGAGGTCACGAGATAGCGCGCTGGGGTCATCCTTGTCCTTGCAGTTGTGGCTGGTCTGCCACTGGGTCCCGTGCGCCTGGCTGGCCTGCGTGGCACTGCACACACCCGGTGGGGGTAGGGGCACGCTGGCACCCGGAGATGTTCTGCAAGAAGAGCTGACCCACCCTCCCCCAGCTCCTGAGCGCTCGACCCTCACTTCTACTTGTGGCAGAGCCCTGGGTTCGGGCCTGGGCCGGTGCCCTTGGGGAGGACGTCCTACCAATGGAGACCAGGGCCTGGCACAAAGAAGGTGTCAGTACACACGAGTGATTCCACCCCGACCGGAAGGCCTTTCCTCTGCGGGGCCCTCCAGCTCATTCCTGATGGCCTACAGCTGTTTCGCCTTACACTTCCCTTCTGTGATGAATTCTGGCTAGCTCCCGTAGCTTTTAAATCCTGGCGTCCAAAGCATGACAGGTTTGTCCCCCGGTCCCCCTGGGAATACATAACATTTTAATGGAAAAGACATTTGAACCCTGATGCCAGCAGCCTGCCCCAGCCCTCATGGCAGGAAGGATGGGAAAAAAAGACATCTGGAAACCCACTCAGTGCCAAGCACAGAATTCCTACACCCCGTGGTTACCATATTAGTTCAGGCTGAGGTTGGCGCCTGGCGGCTGGGGTTCAGAGACAGGTGTGACAAGCTCAGATGTCCTCAGGGGTTACCCCCTGGCATCCTGGGTTCCTGGCTCGTTTTGCCACCTGAGTCAGCAGGTGCCGGTGGCCCCTTTCAGTGAGGGGTTCTCCCTCAGCTCCTCCCCCACCCCACCCCGTACCCTCAGAGCTTCAGCCCCAGCTGTCTTCTGCCTCATCTGTGGCTTTGTAACCTCTGAGATCAGGAGGTGGCAACGGTCAGGCACAGCCTTGGCTTCTTCCTGGGGCCTGGAAGGGGACTTTTCAGCTCCTTGGTGCTTCGTTTCTCAGCTCAGTTCCTGGAGGGATAAAGGTGAGGGCTCTCGAGGACTCCGGCCCTCTCAGGCCCTGCTGTGGCTTCTGCCTGCCAGGCGTGGGCAGGCCCGGTCTAATGCTCACATCAGCTCTGGTTGAGAGGCGTTGCCCCGGCCTGGGGGGCCGGTGGTGCTGGGAAGAGGTAAGTAGCTCATCCGAGGTCACACAGTAGGTGATAGCAGAGCTTGGACATGACCCCAGATGGCTCCAAAGCCTGGGCTAAGCTCACCTGTGCTCCCTTCACACCGAAGCCCGCGGCCCAGCCTGTGTGAGGAAGGCGCCGTCCCACATGATGGAACCGTGTGGCCCCATCCAGATGCCGATGTTGGACACCAACTGGTTCTGCTGGATGCTGTCCACCTGTAGGAAGAGACAGCTGGGCGAGGCCCTCCCAGGGGGTGGTCATGGGCACCAGTGTGGCCCCCACTCTACCGGGACTGTGGTGTCACAGCAGGTGAGAGGGCCAGCCGTGGAGACCACGGAGGATCCCGCCTCCTGGTTGGGGAGCAGCTGGGGGGCGGTGCAGACCAGTTGGACATTGATTAGTGTCCTGCACACCAAGGCTGTTTCTCGGGACACCACCAGGACGAAGTGACTGTTTCTGAAGCACTGGACAGTCACTGGGACGAAGGCAGATCAAAGAGGAGGGTCAGTGCCTTGGGGTTCAGGGTCCATCATAAACACAGTGTGGGGAGGGCCTGGGCGACCGTCAGCATTTGAGGGCTGACCTGGCTTCTCTCACTGCCCTTTCTTGCAGTGGTAACTCCAGCAAAGCCTTCACAGACCAGACTTTCTCATGCAGGCAACAGACAGGCAAACTACACTCTAAAAGTAGGGTCACCATTTAATTTATCATCCACGCTGGAATGTTCTAGATCTACGGGTAGGGCTACATGTAAAGATAGATTAACTGTTATCAGGCTGGGGCAGGTGGTCACCACATCTAAAGATCTCTTCTGCGGTCCATTCTGGGGGCCAGGCTCTCCTGGGAACGGGGCGTGGAGCAGTTTCATCGCTGGTGGATGGGGTGGGGGAGGAAGCCCTCCTATTCCTTCAGCATTCAGGGGACGAGGGCCTTGCTTGGTTTGGAAAGTGGCACCAGTGTTGCCATAGTAAGAGGGACCCTCTCTGGTGTTGTCATGACAGCAGCCAGCTGATGGGCTTCCTTTGAACTTCTTCTCACTCTGCGGGGGATGTGCCTGGAGGCCACCTGGCACTGTTCCTGAGTCAGAGGGTACCTAGGGCTGGGGACAAGCGTGGTGAGGACATGAGAAGGAGCCACGAGGGCTGCAGACCTCCGGGGAAATGGAGGGCAGTGGCTTCGTAGAGCCCAGCAAAGGGCTGTCAGTCCCCCCGATCCTCAGGAAGGCTCCCGACAGAGTGTGCGCGCAACGAGGACTCCTCCGTACCTCCGTAAGCTGGCTTGTCAGCGGCTCCCCACCGTGTTCCAAGGTGCCCCGCTGGGGTCGAGCTAGGGTGGGGTGGGTGGGTCCAGGGACAGTGAGGCAGGGGTTAAATGGGCTAAGCTGTCCTCTGGGGTAGGGCGGAGGGGATGCGGGTGAGGGGCAGGAAGTGAGAATGTGGTGGGTGGTGCCAGGCGGGAGTCTGGAGTCCAGGTGTGATCAGGTTTGGGACAGGTGATCAGAGTGACCGCCGGGCTGCACAGCTTCCATGAACGCCCATCCTACAGGAGAGGGGGCGGCAGGGGAGCAGCATCCGGGCAGAGGAAGGGTCAGTGCCCAGGGCTTAGCCTTCCTTGCCCACCGGCCCGCTGCGCGGCCTTGGCTTCCGATGTGTCCCTGGTCCTTGAGGGGCCTCTCTAGCCTGACACTGTGTTAGGGCAAGCTGGTTCCCAGCCGTGGGGTCTCCCCCAGAGCAGTGAGATCCCTACCTTCTCCAGCACATGGCAGTCTTTGTAATTGGCAGAAAAAGACCGTGCGCCCCTGGGGCTCGGTGGTCACCCGTGATGACAGATGGAGCAGCTGTTCACCTCAGATGGGTTCCCAATTCATCTGGAATGGGGGGAGGGGAGACAGGGATGCAGGGAAGGAGTCACGGATGCTGAAGGGGGAAGCCAGAGGCCGTTGGACTCTGCTGAGAAGACTCCCCACTCAGGAGAAGAAGCACCTCCTAGAGGTCTCCTGGGGGATTAAGGCCATTAATACCACCGTGGCTGTTACCGATAACAAACAAGAGAACAGACAATTAGATAATGTGGCCTCCTGGCTGGGATCCTAAAACAGAAAAGGACCTTAGGTGAGAGCTAAGGAAATGGACTTTAGTTATAACGATGTGTCAACATTGGTTCATTAATTGTAATAAATGTACCATCCTAATGTGAGATGTTAATTACAGGGGGGAGCTGTGTGGGGTATATGGGAACTTTCTGTGCTATCTTCTCAGGTTTTCTGTAAATCTGGGACAGTTCTAAGAAATAAAGTCTATTAACAACAACCAGCCTGGTTCACAGACAGGGGCGCTTCCCACGCGCCCAGCAGGGTCCCAAGCCTTGCTTGTATTAGCTCATCAGGGGCCGTCCTCCGAGGGAGGGGCTGTCCCTGTCCTCAGTCCTCATCTCCTGGAAGCCTTACCGCAGGGTCTGGAGGAGCCCAGCTCAGCCAGCGTTAGTCCCCACAGGTCGTTATAATTCATAGCAGCGGGGAGAGCATGTGGCCTGGTAGTTAGAGTCTGGTTCCAGTCCAGCTCCCTGGTCACTTTCTGGCTGTGACCTGGGACACATCATTTTTCTGAGCTTCGGTTTCCCGTTTGTGGATTGGGGTTGATATTGCTTACCTCGCAGGGTGACGGGAGACTGAAAGAGACAAATACTGGGGGTGATAAGTCATTTATGACAATGACTGAACACTTGGTAGTGATCAGCTTTTACTGTGGTTAGCGCCGAGGTGGGGGAAGCTCCGTGCGTTAAGGGCCCTGGGAGCAGAGCAGGTAGAACCTGCGAACCCAGAGGCAGGGCAGTTTCTGGAGGGAAGGCTGCCTGAGCAGAAGCAGAGGCACCAGTGGGCACAGGGGGTGCCGTCGGGGGGAGCGGTATTGTGCCGAAGCGGAGGGGATTTGGGGGGTGGGGAGGGCAGGGCATAGAGATGTGGGGAAACATCGGACTTAAGCTGGGCTGGGAAGGGGAGGAGATGTGGCTGGCGGGGGGCAGGGGCTGGTGAGGTGACCTTCCTGCGGGACGATGGGAGGTTTTCAACTTTTTATTTTGAAATACTTCCATTCTTACTGAAAAGAAGTTCCATATATCCTTCACCCAGATTGCTCAAACGTTAACTGTTAACTTCCTTTTACATTTGTTTCAGCGCTCACCTTCTCTCTGATTGTATGTACGCGCGCACACACATACACACACACACAATTTCTTCCATATAGCGTGAGAGAGCTGGTTGCAGACGTGACGGACTCTGAACACTGCTGTGTGTATTTCTTAAAAAACAAGCAACCACAGTTAAAAGATCAAAATCAGGGATTCAACATTGGTATGACACAACTGTCTAATCTATGAACCTTATTCAATTCACCTATTGTCCTCATGCTTTTACAGCAAAGGAGAAAGATTTTTTCCCAGGCCAGGTCCAGTCCAAGGTCAGGATCATGTTCCTTGGGCCTCTTCCAATCTGGGACAATCCCTCTGTCTGTGTCTTTCATAGCGTGAATATTTTTGAGGAGTGCAGGCCAGTTATTTTGCAGCATGGCCCTCATTTGGGTTTGTCTCGTGTTTCCCCCTGCTTAGACGCAGTTTGTGCATTTTTGGTGATGTATGGGTTGCTAGGGCCACCGTAACAAAATACCATAGACTTGGTGGCTGAAACAATAGAAATGTATTTTCTCACAGTTCTGGAAGTTGGAAGTCCAAGATCATGGTGTCAGAAGTCTGGCTTCTTCTGAGGCTTCTCTCCCCTTGACTTGCTGGTGTCCGCCTTCTTGCTAAGCCCTCACATGTGCACATACACACCTGATGTCTCTTTATGGGTCCAAATTTCTTCTCCTTCTAAGGACACCAGCCTGATTGGATTAGGACCCACCCTAATGGCCCCATTTTAACTTCATCACTTCTTAAAGACCCCATCTCCAAATACAGTCACATTCTGAGGTACTGGGGATTAGGGCTTCAATATATGAATAGAGGCACAGTTCAACCCATAACAGGCAGCAACACCCCAGAGGTGATGTTGTGTCCTTCTAATTGCATTCAAACCCAAGGCTCATCGTACGGCTTGTCCTATTACTGCTGATAGATCTTTGATCACTGGGCGAGATGGGGTTGGCCAGGTTTCTCCACTCTACAGCTACCGTGTTTCTCTTTGGAAATAGAAAGTATATTATGGGGAGATATTTTGAGACTACTCAATTATCCCGCCTCTCAGCAAACATTCACCCACTGGTGTGCTGGTTCTCCAATCCATCATTCCTTCTGTCAATACATTGCTTCGCATTCTGTTGTAACAGAGAGCTTTCCCTGATGGGGGGTTTTAGGTGCCAGGGAGAACACCAGACAGAGGAGTTGAGACACCTGGATTCTATCCTGCTTTCACCTCTCAGGAGCCAGGGGACCTTCCCCATCTGTAAAATAGGCATGGAATTAGATAATACTCAGAGAGGTGTTTTCTAACGGATCACGGACCTTACTCATGAGGAAGGCGTCTCTCCCAAGTCCCTGGAAAGGCAGAGAAAGAGCAGGGGAGCTTCCTCATGGCCAAGGGCAGAAGGACGCCTTCGAGAAAAGTGGTGCTGAGCTGTCCTGGAGAGAGAGGGCCCTGAGACTTTGGCCATGACTCTACATTCTCGCAAAGACTCACGGGCACCAGAGCTCATCTGCCCGATGCTGGGTGGCCTCAGCCTGCAGCGGCTTGAAGCAGGGTTTCAGTTCCCAGCCAGGGATTGAGGTCAGGTCACGGCAGTGAGAGCGCTGAATCCTAGTCACTAGACCACAAGGGACAAGTGGCCAGTTACAAAGCCCTGGCCCATCAGCTGTGTAGAGACGAATTTCCATATAGAGATGGAAAGTAGTGAAACAAGTAAAGTGTTTATTAGGAGGAAAAGGGTTACGTGTGGATAGACACACGGGCGGGCTGAGAGAGAGAGAGAGAGTCATGCCCTTGTGATAGTTTGAATCACTTATATGGGGCATTCCTTCCCGGTTTCCTTTGGCCAATCATCTTGCTTTGCCTGGTTCTGAGGCCGTATTTGGTTTATCTCAGAGTCCTCCCATGTGTGCACACGCATCTCTTAGCCAAGATGGATTCTAGCGAAGAGAGCTATGGGTAGGTTGACATCACTTACTATGAGACGATGCCCCCTCCCTTTTGACCTCTGAGGAGCCTTTCTGCACATGTAGAGTTGGGAAGGACTCCTTGACTTCAAGAATGAGGAATATTTGGTCTTTTATCTCTTTTCTGGGCACAGCTCAGCTATTCTTTTTTTTTTTTTTTTTTTTTTTTTTTTTTTT